>NC_090763.1:55974867-55982367 GCF_036898095.1 Palaemon carinicauda
AAACAACTTCACTACTGCCACCATCAATATAATAACCCATTACTCTTATAAAACAAACTGCAAAACTTCCAAGCATATTTCTCATCTGGAAACTGTGTCGAAAGTTTTCCCAATCACCACAATAAAAAAGGACGAAAAAAATTAGGTGATAAAGAGAAAACAGAAGGGGGCCAGAAAATACGACCCTGGCTCCTTCAGCATCTTTCATCATCACCTTATTGCCAATTTTCCGGTTCGAAAGAGATGTAAGGAGTCAATAGTGCACCAGAGATCCCAGCTTCTTTTGGTTTAGAGCCGCATTCAAGCGATATATGAGCGGGTACGTGACTACAATATTCCCAGAGAACATTCCATTCAAGGTAAAGGGGGAGAGAGAGAGAGAGAGAGAGAGAGAGAGAGAGAGAGAGAGAGAGAGAGAGAGAGAGAGAGAACAATTTCTTCAACTTTACAGATTTAATATCATAATATACGTACATACAAACACACACTACCAAGCGCATATACATCACCATCATCATCATCTGCTCTTACACCTATTGACGCAAAGGACCTCGGTTTCGCCAGTCGTCTCTATCTTGAGCTTTTAATTGAATACTTCTCCATTCATCATCATCTACTTCGCGCTTCATAGTCCTCGGCCATGTAGGTCTGGGTCTTCCAACTCTTCTAGTTCCTTGTGGAGCCCAACTGAGCGTTTAGTGAATTAATCTCTCTTGGGGAGTGCGAAGAGCATGCACAAACCATCTCCATCTACCATATATATATATATATATATATATATATATATATATATATATATATAAGTATATATATATATATATATACTTATATATATATATATATATATATATATATATATATATATATATATATGGTAGATGGAGATCGTTTGTGCATGTTCTTCGCATATATATATATATATATATATATATATATATATATATATATATATATATATATATATATATATATATAACAAAGCATCGCTTATCTATCAATGCAACTGATTACATGAGGTCGACCGAATTAATTTTGAAGAATGTTTGTGAAAAGAAACATTGATTGGAGGTTTTTTATTTTATTTATTTTTTTTTTTTTTGGAGGGGACAGTCTTCCCAGAAATCTTGGTAAGAGAAGAAAACTAATTGTATAGTGGCTGCCACAAAGAGAGCACGTACCTCTGCCTTTTCCAAAAGTCACGCAGATAAAACGTTCCCGAAATAATACTTTCTTGCCGGAAGTAAAGGATACGAAATTTTTACACCAGGTATACAATAGTATTATTCGTCCCTTGCTGATGCAACAGCGCCTTTCATGAATCTACAAAGGATGCCAATAGCATGTAAGACGATATCCTTACTGATTGTATCAGTTTCATAAAATATTTTCAAAATCCTTTCCGGAAGGTTACTATTCGAAATATACCGCGCACCGTTATTATTGTCTTTCTTCGCTATCTATGAATTATTTTGGAAGTAAAGTCAGTTCTTTAGATACAGGCGTTCTTGCTATCAATATATTTCATATTATACATATATATATATATATATATATATATATATATATATATATATATATATATACACACATAAATGTATATATATATATATATATATATATATATATATATATATATACATATATATTATATATATATATATATATTTCTTGACCTTCTTTTCTAAATAGAACAAAAATTTATTCAATATCATTTCTTACGTTTATCAAATTCATCTGATCATCTCGATAAATTCTTATTTAGTATATGCCAGTGTAATGTTCTTTTTATTAAGAAAACTGATATTTCTTTGAGTCTTAATTTCTCTAATTATATTTCGAAATAAATTCCAAACTTTATCAAATTAAACGTACAAAAGTTTTATCTAAATATACTTCAAAATAAATTCCAAATTTTATCAAATTGAACGTAAAAAAATTATTTAAATATACTTCAAAAAAAAATTCCAAACTTCATCAAATTAAAGGTAAAAAATATTGAAATATTCTTAAAAATAAAATGCAAACTTCGTCAAATTAAACGTACAAAAATCATCTAAATAATTTCAAAATAAATTCAAAACTACATCAAATTAGACGTACAAAAAATTATTCAAATATACTTCAAAATAAATTCCAAACTTTATCAAATTAAACGTATAAATATTATCTGAATATACTTACAAAATCCAAACTTCATCTAATTAAACGTAAAAAAATTTATCTAAATGTACTTCAAAA
Source organism: Palaemon carinicauda (assembly GCF_036898095.1). Taxonomy (NCBI): domain Eukaryota; kingdom Metazoa; phylum Arthropoda; class Malacostraca; order Decapoda; family Palaemonidae; genus Palaemon; species Palaemon carinicauda. Next base: position 55,977,106 of record NC_090763.1, read on the forward strand.
TAAAGTCCAAACTTCTTTTAAAATACAAAATATTATCTAAATATACTTCAAAATAGACTCCAAACTTCGTCATATCAAACGTACAAAAATTATCTAAATATACTTCAAAATAAATTCCAAACTTTATCAAATCGAACGTACAAAAAATTACCTAAATATAATTCCAGAGTAAATTCCAAACTTCATCAAATTAAACGTCCAAAAAATATCTAAATATACTTCAAAATAAATTCCAAACTTCATCAAATTAAACGTACAAAAATATCTAAATGTACTTCAAAATAAATTCCAAACGTCATCAATTTAAACGTACAATAAATTACTTGAATATACCACAAATAAATTCAAAACTTCGTCAAATTAAACGTACAATGAATTATTTAAGTATATTTAAAAATTAATTCCAAACTTCATCAAATTAAACGTACAAAAAATTATCTAGATATAATTCCAAAATAAATTCCAAACTTCATCAAATTAAACGTACAAAAAAATACTAAATATACTTCAAAATAAATTCTAAACTTCACCAAATTAAACGTACAAAAAATTATCTAAATATACTTCAAAATAAATTCCAAACTTTATCAAATCAAACCTATAAAAATTATCTAAATATATTCAAAATAAACTCCAAACTTCATCAAATTAAAAGATCAAAATTATCTAAATATATTTAAAAATAAATACCAAACGTCATCAAAATAAACGTACTATAAACCTCTTTATAAAAATCAGCAGGTTTGAGAGACTAAATATAAGTGTTAATAAAATCTCTCCGAAATATGGTACACGGGTTCGCTCTTCGTCTGCAAGGAAATTAAATGCTTCATAAGATGACTGTACTGCAAAAGTGCAATTAAGTTAATGCTACCTCTCATTGCCTAAATCTTGCGCAAAAAAAAGTGTCCAGGTAAAAAGCCTTTCATATTCCAGGGCTCTCGTATTTACTGCGAGAAACTCATTAAGCATTAATAGATATTTCTGTAAATATGCAGAGGCGAGAAAGTGGCCAGGATTTTTTGGGGAGAATCGCCTGTTCGTAATTACAAACGGGATGAAACTTTTAGGAGGAGGTTCACTCAAACGTGAATTAGTCGTAAATATTTCATAACTTTTTATCTTCCATACGTCGCAGTCATTTGCAAAACCGACAATAAATTACACATTAGAGAAAAGGGAATTTTTTTTTGCACAAAATTATATCTTAATTTTCTTTTAGAATTTTAAGAGGAACGATTGATCTTAAACTTAGAAGAAAAGGATTTCTTTTTTGTTTTGCACAAAATTACTTTTATCTTCCATTCGTCGCAGTCATTTGCAAAACCGACAATAAATTACACATTAAAGGAAAAGGATTTTTTTTTGTTTTGCACAAAATTATATTTCAATAATTTTCTTTTAGAATTTTAAGAGGAACAATTGATCTTAAACATTAGAGGAAAAGGAAATTTTTTTTTGTTTTGCACAAAATTATATTTTAATAATTTTCTTTTAGAATTCTACGAAGAACGATTAATAGACATGCAATACTTTTATCATTGGTACAGAATAAATTACGGTACAATTAATCTTATTAGAAATAACAAAAGAGCAATGAATTCTTCTTCTTCCATGAAGCAGTTATCTCGTTAGGTCCACACAGCGAACACTCCCACTTGAATCACAATGAGACTTTTTGAAGCTATTGTCTTGGGTCGTGGAAGGAAGGGTAAGGTGTGCCAAGGGGGGGTTGGGGGGGGGGATGAGGCCAGGAGGATGCAAGGAGATGATGAGAGGGCAAGAGGAGGAGGAGGATGGTGAAGGGGAGGTGGAGGATGAGGAAAGGGAGAAGGAAATGAGGAGATGGGGAAGCTGGCGGTTGCATATGCGGACGAAGGAGAAAGATGTTGAAAGATGAAAAAAAAAAGAAAAGAAAAAAAAATGATGAAAGGGAAGAGGTCGAAGGCGAAAGAACGTTCGATATGAATTTTTATTTCTGCGGGAATTAAAAGTTCAAGAAAGAGAAAAGATGATGAACGAGGAGAAAGGAGAAGGTGGAGATCATACTCTTGACATGAAAGCAATAAATACTGGAAGTAGGAAGGAGTTAGGGGTAGAAATAAGCTATATACGCAACTTTTGTGAAAGATAAAATATAATCAGGAAAATGTCCCATAATATAACTAGAAGGTATTTCATAAGCACATATAATACAACATTCTTCTGTGATACGTATATTTTAAGATGTAAACAAAATGTATCTTATATAAGTCCAAATTCTAAAAAAAAAAAAAAAAAAAATTCATTTGAAAAATTCAATATAGCTGAAAAAATTCCTGCACACAGAGAGAGAGAGAGAGAGAGAGAGAGAGAGAGAGAGAGAGAGAGAGAGAGAGAGGGGGGGGGGGAAGAAGGGTTGTGCAGCAGCGCCGCCTTGGCGGGCAAGGCCTGAGTGTGAAGGGTGTAGGAGAAGGGGAGGCGGTCCCGGCCTGCATCCTTTATTTCCGTTCTGTTTTCTCAGCAATTGTCGGTGGTAAATTGGCTGGAAAATAAAGGTTTCACGTGAGGCCATCCACGGTGATGTATCTCATAAGAGATTAAAGCATTTTCGCCGCCCCTCGTTTCTACAATGTACCGTTAAATTTCGCTCGATCGCCCGAAACAATTCGGGACTACGAAACTGGGTTACTGGTCTCCCGAGTCTAATACAGATGGATTTTAAGGAGGTCATTGTTTCAAAGGAGACGGCGTTTTGCATCTGCGAATTCTGGATTAGGCGTAAAATGCCGCAGAAAATTATCCTCTTTTTTCTTGGTATAATCGCTTAGAGCGAGGGACTGGTCCAACGTTATGTGTGAGGTAATATACGGAAAATGGTATTGCGCGCATCTGATCAGCGCTAGAAAAAATGAGAGAGAGAGAGAGAGAGAGAGAGAGAGAGAGAGAGAGAGAGAGAGAGAGACCAGAGCGAAGATACACACACACACACACACACACACACATATATATATATATATATATATATATATATATATATATATACTGTATATGTATATATAAATATATATAATACACACATATATATAATCAGGGCAACCCATACTAGGTTGGTCAGACAAGTCTCCCATCATCATCAGTCCACACTCTCCACGGCGGGAATGTAAACTGGAATTGACATATATGAGGCCTTTGTTCTGCAGCATACTAAAAATGGTTGCATTTCTGTGTATTATATATATATATATATATATATATATATATATATATATATATATATATATATATATATATATATACACACACACATATGGCATCAACTTCACACTAAGAAGACTATCATGAATACAAATAAAGAGACTTACATCTTAATTACCAACCAAATGTAGCAGATTACTCTGAATCCTAAATATTATCAGAAGTAGAGAAAACGTAATATATATATATATATATATATATATATATATATATATATATATATATATATATATATATACACATATATAAGGAACGACAAGATTTATACAAACTTTCTCTTCCTGCCTTTTTTTAACTGTATTCGAATAAATAATAAATTTTCGTAAATTAAGCATCTTATATTGAATATGTGACTGAATGAGAAGATTACAACTATATTTCTTTCATCATTAACAACAGGAAATTGTGAGATTTAATATATATGTGAAGCCAGTATTACATTTAATGGAAATATAGTAACAAGGCAGAGTATATACAGCAACCATCTAAATTAGATACAGCATACAAACTACGTAGCTTAGTAAAAATTCTTGTCTGTCTGTCTGTATAGATTGCCTTACCTTGTGTAAAATTCTTGGTAAACTCTTCTGGGAAGGAGGGGGAGGGGGGCACCGTTATGTACCTACCTGAAAGCCAAGTAAATGAGGTAATTAGTCCACGAAGTTATTTATTTTGGTATAAAATTCTTTGCTGATTAACTGTGATTTAAGCAATGCTTCCCTAGAAACATGTAATAAACCGGTAATTTCGAGAACGTTTTCTGGAGCGAAAGGACATTTTATAACTAAGCTTTTACCGTTTATCATAGCTGTATTAATTGCAAAAAGGGCATTATAATCTTAAAATAAATTAGATGAATCTGTTTTTTTTTTTTTTCATTCACTTGAGTTGTAGTGATATGACACAAAACCTTACATACCAATACAATTAACAGTTCCTTGGTAGTCTCCCAATCCTTTGATAAAGTTGAAGACACCATACCTACCCAAAATTATTTCTCACTAGTAGTTTTATTCTGATAGAGAGAGAGAGAGAGAGAGAGAGAGAGAGAGAGAGAGAGAGAGAGAGAGAGAGAGAGAGAGAGAGGTCAGTAGCTTCGTTTATATTCGTGAACCCAATATGCATATACGGATTCCCTTTATGGATTTTCGCAGGGGCAATGGCGTCGAAAGATAGATTTGAAACCGTTAGGACCGGCCTCCATCGTCATCTTCCGACCCCCTCCTCTCATTTCCCCCCCCCCCCCCATCCCAGCCCCGCCCCCCTCCTTTGCGAACCGAAATTCTTGGAAGATACCAACCGTCATCTCCGGTGATATATGTGTTCTCGGGGCTAATGTCCTTTTAAAAAGATTCTTTCTCGAGCGGTGGCGACCGAAGCAAGTTTTAAAGTTACGTTCCCTTTCCGAGTCTTCGTTTCCCGTGTTCCTTCTGCATAGAAAAGAACTAATAATCATCTTGCTTCTTTAAGGTAAGATGGACGCATCTTGCGTATTGCCCAGCTGAGGAGTTTTGAGGACACTGATTTTATCCTGAAGGGGTAAAAGGTGAAAGTTCATATCTGTTTAATGGAAGAAGCAAGGGGCACTTACAATGCCCTAGAGACTGATCATATACCCATATGATCAGCGTCCAAGCCACCTCTCCGCCCAAGTTAGGACGAGGGAGGGCTAGGCAATGGCTGCTGATAACCCGGCAGGTTGACTTATAGGATCCCCCAAACACCCCATCCTTAGCTCATAAGGATGGTTGGGTTGCAGACACTACAAGAAACTATCGAGCTTGAGCGGAACTCGATCTCCCGTCCCGCAGTACACCAGGCAAGGATGTTTCTGGTACGCCACTTCCTTTAATAATAGAAGTGCTCTATAGAAAAACTAATCACAATAGTCACTGTCTTATTCAGACTTGAAACCGTTATATAAATTTTAAATGAAATAGATAGAAATTATAACCACCAATGAAATTAAATAAATGCATTTCTATGTACATCGAATAACTTCGAACGGAAAACACCAAGTGCCCC
>NC_090763.1:55987367-55994867 GCF_036898095.1 Palaemon carinicauda
CTGTAAGAGATGTATAAGAAATTGATAAAAGGAATCGTGCTAGATAGTACAGGCTGGGAAGATTTGAATGCATGAGGTCAGAATTATGAAAAAGTGCATAAAGCAAGAACGACAAGGTAACAGAAAGAAAGGAGCTCTAATAACTAAATCGGGGCTTGAAGAAGAAAAACCTTTGCTTTTTACCTTATGATTTACGATGAATGTCAGCTTCTGAAAAAAAAAAATAATATTCAAAAGATAGCATATTAAAATAATCAAATCATTGCGCCAAAATAAGAGAATTACATTTCCCCGTGATTGACAATCTGCAGAAATTTTTAAAGAAATTCTATAATATACTAGATATTTGTAGAAAGATGCCAGTAACGCATCTTAACAGAAAATCTGCATTGAAGAATGAGACCCTGAAATTTAATTGAGTCTTATACAGTTAAAGAGAAACTTACTAATTCTTATATTTACTCTCAACATTATCTTCTTTCAAATAAATTCAGACTATTCAACCACCTTTTTAAGCTTTCCTTCACAGGCACCAATCAGCACAGCATCATTGGTTAACATCAACCATTTCAATGCCAGTTCGAAAATAATTTTCCTTCTTCTACAACTCTGCACCTACATCATCTGTCTGACGTTTCACATCACTTCATGAAAGATGCAATAGAGCTATGGAAACATAAAACAGCCCTGTCTCGCAACAACGTTTATACCAATCACTCTCTTACCCTTTGATCCCTACCTTCAACCTATCATCTATCATATTCTATACCACAGATTTTTTAACATTCTAAAACTGCTTTTCTATGAATTCTATCATATTTTCTTGACCCATGTCGGACATATACAGCTTTTTCGATTTCCTTCCAAACTTCTATATACAACTAATTCTTAACAAACACTTCAGTAACAAACAGTTAGTTCACACAAAGACTTCCATCTCTAAGCTCTGAACTCAAGTTATATGTGGAACTATAAAATACAGGATGAAAAGATAAACAAATAAAGAGGATTATAAAAAAAACTTTCTCTATCTGATTACGAAAACAACCCATAAAGAAATCAACTCTAGGTACAGCATTACTGGAATCTTGAAAATTCGCTATTGAAAACTATAATGATTTTTAAAACATCTCGTCCGACGAAATTCCTATTTTTCTATTCTAAATGGATTTTATTTACTACAGGAGTTTGGGAGAGATAGGTCAGGCTAATCATAGCACACAAGAACTGTTTTGACATGTTTAGTCGTATTTAATCAATTACTGATAAGATTAGCCTCGCGCATAATTACTCATTTATATAAAATATAAAAGGGAATAACGAATACAAGGGTAAAATAAAGAAAATCAGAATATCCATAAAAGAAAAACGTGTACACTTATCGTAAATGGAAGGAAGTACTATTCCCCTTTCTTCTCTGATCACCAGTGGACAGGGGTCATAAAACCAAACATAAACCTGAACGTTAAATCTACGAAAACTATCGTCTTCTCTGTCGTCGATCGCATTAGACGCTAAAGTCTCTCTCTCTCTCTCTCTCTCTCTCTCTCTCTCTCTCTCTCTCCTCTCTCTCTCTCTCTCTCTTTTTCCTTATTCTAGATAAAGCATACCTATATGTATGTATATATATATATATATATATATATATATATATATATATATATATATATATATATATATATATATATATAAATCTTCAGACTATTATGTTCTTACTTTCTATTTTTTTCAAATTCCTTTAAACAAATGATCTCTCTCTCTCTCTCTCTCTCTCTCTCTCTCTCTCTCTCTCTCTCTCTCTCTCTCTCTCTCTTTCTTCTTCATCTGGATATACCATGTCTATCTCTCTCTTTAAATATTCAGACTACTATGTTCTTACTTTCGATTCGATCATATTCCTTTAATCAAATCAAGTGATCTCTCTCTCTCTCTCTCTCTCTCTCTCTCTCTCTCTCTCTCTAAATATTCAGACTATTATGTTCTGACTTTTGATTCGATCATATTCCTTTAATCAAATCAAATGATCTCTCTCTCTCTCTCTCTCTCTCTCTCTCTCTCTCTCTCTCTCTCTCTCTCCTCTCTCTCTCTCTCTCTCTCGTAAATACCCATTCTTCGATTGGTGGTTCAATAATGGACCGCTCTCCATTAGCTTCCTTCCGTTTTCTTTTCTCCATTCATTTTGTTTCTAGGGAAATGATTAATGGTTAATGGCACCTTGGAAAGGTTATTGAAAAAGAATTATTCGTTTCGATAATAAATAATTTTGGCAGGATGTGATGAACGGAGCCATATTTTTTATTGCCCTCTAAGATTATAGATGGGCTTTTCCTTATATTCTTCAGCTAACAAATGTTTGATTTTCATTGAGGTTTCTTGAGTAAGTGCTTTTGTAAGATTTGTTACGTAGTTTGTCTTCATTAAAAAGGATTTTTCAAAACATCTAACAATTTGTGTACATATACTATCTATACTTCATATATATATATATATATATATATATATATATATATATATATATATATGCATATATATATATATATATATATATATATGCATATGTATATATATATATATATATATATGTGTGTGTGTGTGTGTGTATGATTACATAATTCTATACGTGTCAGGTCACTGAGATAACTATAATATAGTCTTGAAATGTATAAATTCTGCACTTGTATAAAAAATACCGTTATCTCTTTTCTAATTAATGCTTCTACTGATATGCAGTTATTAATGTTTTCTTAGCAATAACAAAATATTTCTTAGAGGCTATTAGCAGAAATTCCCCCATAGGATACATTTTTGGTTACTTGTGTATTTTTAAAGTATAAATATATATAACTTTAGTATTTTTTGTAAAGATGTGAAATAAACATTCTATACGTATGACGCGAAAATATATAGTTTCTGGATTAGTTAGCTGGGTCTTCTAATGTCTACATGCCTTTAGAATTATATACAATCTTACGTGTACCTAGATATTTCAAAAGTCAGCCATTCAAGTGAACAGTTTATTCATGACAGAGTTCAATGTTTTCTCATTCATGATAATAAAGTTATGAAGAGGGAACAGAAGTTTATCCCTTATTCTAAATTATTTTCTCATCTAATAGATAAATATAATGAGAAAAGAAAAATGGACATCATGTTATGACTCACAGTATTTCTCAATTAAGCCGTATTACAAAGTATTGTAACTCGGTTGGTCTAGACATCGTGTTAGGTATGTAAACGCGTATGTTGTATTAGATAAGGTCTAGTTTAGCAACCTGAAGGTAAGACAACTGTAATAACACACACACACACACACACACACACACACATATATATATATATATATATATATATATATATATATATATATATATATACATACATACATATAACTTGTACAATACGATAAAGCTCCTAGATAAATATTTTTCTTTGTGTTAACTACCCAACCGTCCTCGAATATCTAGTAAGTCGAAACGAGAGGTCATAAGATGCTAACAGGCGTAATCTTTTTCTCTGAATATGATAACAAAAAAAAAGTCGAAAAAGAAACTATTTAGCATATGAATGCAATACCTATGATATAAAGAATATCATGGAAATGGAATCATGTGAAATAATAACCTTAAAGTAACATAAAACTTTTCAAATTAAGATGTATAGTTCTTTTATCTAATTTTCAAATTAGATTAAGATGATAGAGTCATTCAATAAAATTTGACTAATTATTATTATTATTATTTTCTAAGCTAAAACCCTAGTTGGAAAAGCACGATGCTATAAGATTAAGATGATAGAGAGTCATTCAATAAAATTTGGCTAATTATTATTATTATTATTATTACTTGCTAAGCTACAACCCTAGTTGGAAAAGCAAGATGCTATAAGCCCATGGGCCCCAACATGGAAAATAGCCCAGTGAGGAAAGGAAACAAGAAAAAATAATATACTTTAAGAACAATGACATTTAAATAAATATTTCCTATATAAACTATGAAAACTTTAACAAAACAAGAGGAAGAGAAACAAGATAAACTAGTATATAAGGTATATGAATATCATTAAGAGGGAGTTATGATATTTATAAGCATTGGATTTATGAATTTAGATTATATATACTGGCCATGGGGCCCGTGAGGCCATTCAACCCCATATGCAATTGGGAAAATTCTTACAGTTAAGTTATGAAGTAAATGTTAGAGAAGGATGGATAGCACGAAGGAAGATAAGAAACGGGTATATAGAAAGTGTGCATTTAAGCACCTAAGGAATGCTGCAATGACCCTAACCTAATGTCAGTAGTACAGCGAGCACGATGCACTAATGCCACTATAATAACATTTATTAAGATTTATAAGTATGTATATATATATATATATATATATATATATATATATATATATATATATATATATATATATGAGCAAATTTATAAGTAAATAAGATTTATTAATAAAGCCTTTGGTCATAGTTTTTAGGCAGCAAAGGCTTTGCTTGATATAACTAAAAAAAAATATGTAATGTTCGCATAAATATTTTAAAAGTCATCTTTGAAGTAAATAAAATATTGTTATTTATTAGTAAAGTCTTTGGTAATATTTATTAGGTAACGAAGGCTTAGCTTAATATAAACAAAAAATTATGTAACGTTCGCATAAATATTTTGAAAGTCATCTTTGAAGTAAATGAAATATTGGTAACTATAATCGCACGATTATTCATAGATGGCTATATCGTATTTTCTATAATCATATAATACAAGAAAATGAATATAACACATGTTAATAATTAATATATGTAACTTAATTTCAAAACTTCACTTGAACTATAAAATAAACTCTGGGTGAGATTACACATTTATTCTCAATTGTTATTATTCTACTTATTATTACGGATATTTGTACGTCAATACGTATACTGAACATGACAATGATTAGAAGTATGCATTTGTTTTCTACATGGTGTTTGCTAATTATTACTCGCAGCATATAGCTCACTATTGATCAGTGAAAGTTTATTCGACTTCGCTAGATCTATTGTACATTATACACTTCCTTGCTATTTCATATATTTATTTAGTTTAACTTTGTAGGTATATATATTAAATATTTTAGTGAATTGTGTTTTTCAATTAACCTTTGTATGAATATAAGTATATATAAAGTGTTTAGTGTTATATTTTGGTGGTAACTAAAATAAGGGGAAATGAGTGCAGGCAAGAATGAAAATTATTTGACAGAGAGTTTGGATATACGGAATATATACTACCAGAAGATGTCGATTCGATGTTGGCACAAGTTTATTCAAATATTAAAATATAAGGATTATTTTTGTTTATGTAATAAGGCTTTGTTTTTTTCGCAAATCTGCAAAATAAAAATAATTCTGTTAATCTATACATTAAAGTACAGTTCTGTTCTTCAAGATTGATACGACGTTCACTGCTAGAATGCAGCGAAAAGTGTAAAAGTAAATGAAATTATCATCCCAATGACCGTAGACTTTCGTTAAGAAAATTGTCGCATTTAATGAATATGACATGACAAAAAAAAAAAATGAACGCTTAACATACTGACATAACAAACAAAAATAAGATTCAAGCAAATTCTATGAAAAGACAAAAACTGTTATAAAGTCTCTTGAAAGCTTAGTTTATTACTATACAAAACACCTCCATGTTATGGAATATCGATTTAAATTTTCAATAAACTTAAATATATATCTTTCTCCTTAGGAAAATAACAAAGACTTTGGTAAGAAAAAATAACATAATTGACTCTACATTTAGATTCTATGGAATTCCAATTCTTTGGTAATTCATAATCTGACATAAAACGCCTCAAGCAGTTGAAAGTGGACTTACATATGTGTTAATTAAAATTTGTCCTTTGAATTCTTAACAATCAGGATTTTCTAATTTATTTATTATAATTTAACTCTTTACAAATAGATTAAATAACAGTTAACACTTTCCAACAAACATATCTACTACTTTCATCATTTACATAAGCAACTCGCACGGCAAGAAATCATTTTCGGAAATCGAAGTTCACTGATATATGTAATCACTTTTCACGAAAGCTGCAATTCGATAATATCACGCAAGATAAGAATAACGTCAATATCCCCATCGGGATTCGAACCCGAGACCTCTGGATTAGAAGTCCAGCGCGCTTTCCACTGCGCCATGAGGACAGTGAAAATAACCCACAGTTTACCATGAAAGTTTTACTGCTCATATTCGTGAGAATATCCCATGGACAACATGTTTGAAATGTAAGAATTTTAGTTCCTTAATATAATACGTATTTTTCTATAATTTACGACTCGCTGAATCTTGCTTCCTAAGGAAATAAATTATAACACTTTTAGCATATTCCCATTACAACAATATTTATGTGCCGTCTTAGAATAAATTTTCTTCCTCATAAATATAAAGGAATTACATTTAGTAAGATTTCATTTATTTCATTTTTGTTTTGTTTTGAGAAATACTTAATTGTCTGATTATCTTCCATCATAATCAGACATTTAAAAAAAATCGTTAAGATAATATTAACAAGATTTTATCAAACACATTAAAAAATTATGGTAATTTGACGTTTTCATTAAGACCATACTTTATGTTTATCTATCTCATTCTAGAAATTAATGTTATATCACTTACAGGATATATTTCATACTATATATGTAGGGTGTACTTAACCAAAAAAGTGATACCTTTATATACATTTGTATGGAAACATAATATACACAACATACATACATACATACACACACACACACACACACACACACATATATATATATATATACATACATATATACATGCATGTATACATACATATATAGTCTCTCTCTCTCTCTCTCTCTCTCTCTCTCTCTCTCTCTCTCTCTCTCTCTCTCTCTCTCTCTCTCTCTCTCTCTGTATATATATATATATATATATATATATATATATATATATATATATATATATATATGTATGTGTGTATGTCTTTGTGTGAGCGTTAATGGGATATTCTGTTAGACGTATCACCATGGCTACATCCGGAAAGTTATAGCTCAATGAAAAATCCTTTACGCTCTCTAATTCGACCAGCACATTGATAAAACACACACAAACACGTGTGTACGCACACACAAGATCAGCACCACATCTAATGGCACCTTAATCATTACCTCAGACATTGCCCCAACGCACTTCGTTTCTATTTCTACTATCATTACAATATCTTCTTATTTCTACATCTTCTATAATGTCATAATTTCTTTTAGTATGATATCCCATTATAGATATAAGGTTATGAAACAACGAGAATTTTGACTATGGTTCCTCAATCTCATATATTCATCCTACATTCGAAGTACCCATATTTTTCCTACAAAATGTTCCATTAACATTGATAACATTAGCAAATAGTACAATAAAATTACCTTAATTCACTTTATCGTTCTTTAAAAGTAAATGTAATCCCCCAATGTTTTAATACATACATAAAT
>NC_090763.1:55997367-55999867 GCF_036898095.1 Palaemon carinicauda
AAAAAAAAAAAAAAAAAAAAAAAAAAAAAAAAAAAAACCCTATTCCTTATGAATTTTTATTTTCATTCAAATTTCTGAATTGTATACCACTTCCGCTTTAAATAGATACTAATTAGCTAAATCTCCAGTTACTTCTCCTCACACCATTACAGCGTATACATTCCCTGACGAAATCTTTACCTTACTATTGCAATCCTTAATTTAAAAAACACCTTCTTTTGAAACCACGCATTGCCAAAAGCAAGCCGTTCCGGGAAAATTCTTCCATACGACCCTCCATAGCTATCAGCTACACCTGTTCTTTCTCTTTCAACCATATTTACATCAATATCACCTAATGTCCATTTCTTTTAGCGAGGCATATTTGCACCGACTCGCAGCGGTGCCCTTTTAGCTCGGAAAAGTTTCCTGATCGCTGATTGGTTGGACAAGATAATTCTAACCAATCAGCGATCAGGAAACTTTTCCGAGCTGAAAGGGCACCACTGCGAGTCGGTGCAAATCTGTCTCGCTAAAAGAAATGGACTATAGAGCGATCACATTTCCTAGTACTTCGACAGACTCTCATGGAAACTTTCTTATTCTCTAGCATTTTTTCCCATACCTGAACCACATACATTTAACTTCACAACTTTCTGTATTACATCACTCAGTTTCACATAGGCAATCCTTGATCTGACTCATTAACTGTTTTTCACCCCTTCATATAATTTTCCAACCAAAACATGTGCCAACTCCTCCCAAAATTTACATATCTCAGTCACCTTAGCCTTTGTACTCACATTTATACACACAAATATAAATATATTTGAGTTTGTGCGTTTGTGTGTACATGTAAGTTTATCAAGTATAGAAGAAAATTAAAGTAATACTATTATTTTGAACACTCTTTCAAGAAAACATGCAGTGTTGGAGAAACTTAAACAAAAGAAGGCTTAACTCAGCTACCTTAAAACTCACGCATGCAATCAATACAAGAAGGAAAGAGCAAATTGTATTTCATCGTTAAATATATGGAACAGATCATCTTCATGTATACATTTCGTTTTAGTTATTCACATAAAAATATGTCTAATTCAGTAGGTCGTTCTTAAAATCAGTGAAGTTAAAATAAAATTATCCATTGGCTTTGCATAATGACAGGGACAGATAAGCCGTGTCTTCCTTTAACTCCTCGTCTCAGAATTCTGTCACAATACAATATTTTTTATACAGAAACAATAATAACATCAACATCCCCATCGGGATTCGAACCCGAGACCTCTGGATTAGAAGTCCAGCGCGCTTTCCACTGCGCCATGAGGACAGTGAAAATAATTGATTATTCTATCTAATGGCCCAGAGATCATTGATAAAAAAGGATTATCATGACAGATTAATTAACGGTGTGTAACCCCTACAGTAAGACGTGTCATGTTAGACAACACTGATGGTATTGATTCACACAACCTGTGGTTCCGTTGCCCCCTGATACAGTTTGTTTTCCTTTCACTTACGTAAAATCCTTAGATAATTTCTCATGAAAGCGCTATTTATATCTCATTCATTTATGTCTGCAAAACTTCTACGGTCAATGATATTTAAAATAGACGTTTGTTTCACCTTTTACGAGTGATGCACGCATCAAGCCACTACCCCTCACATTTACTACCGTAAGTGAAAAATGAAAAGAAATTGCTGATTGAGAAATGTTTATTTTTTTATTTTTTTTTTTTTTACGTTCGTCTGTCGTATTTTGGGACTATCTATCTATTTATCTTGATACTGATTCCATTATCTCCATACTATTTTGTAAGAAATTAAATCAACGTCTTTTACGGTTAAGCTTCACCCTACCCTTTCCAAGGCTCATGATATTTTTGTTTACTGCTCTGGACTACAACAGAAAAAAATAATGTTTATATAATTCTTATATAATGGCAATAACATCAATTATCTCAAACAAACCAGATACAGTAATATGTCATTGGTTTCAGGAAGTTATCCAGGAAATTTTAACTGTTATTTTAAAACGGTTCTCCTGTTGTGCCTTGCAGAGTCATTTCCCCTTATCTTTTTTTTATTCAGAGAAATATAGTTGATTGTATGATTTTGTATTTTCTGTTATTTTATGTGCAATTTCCTATTGTCAATATAAATATTTCATAACTCGAATTTTATTTTGGAATTTTCATTGACAAAATAATTGATTCTGGGGCTATTGCTAAAGGATGAGATGATCACTTATGTTTTTGTAAA
The DNA here is from genome assembly GCF_036898095.1 of Palaemon carinicauda. Taxonomy (NCBI): domain Eukaryota; kingdom Metazoa; phylum Arthropoda; class Malacostraca; order Decapoda; family Palaemonidae; genus Palaemon; species Palaemon carinicauda. The sequence goes on from NC_090763.1 coordinate 55,999,606, forward strand.
AGAATGCAATGATAACTTATGTTGTTACTATGGAATTAGATGATCTACCTACAGTATGTTGTTGCAAAAGAATGAGATGATCACTTATGTTGTTGCAAAAGAATGATATGATCACTCATGTTGTTGCAAAAAAAATAGATAATCACTCATGTTGTTGCAAAAGAATATGATCACTTATGCTGTTGCAAAAGAATAAATGATTACTTATATTCCTTCAAAAGAATGAGATGATCACTTACGTTGTTGTAAATGAATGAGATGA
>NC_090763.1:56004867-56006313 GCF_036898095.1 Palaemon carinicauda
CGTTTTTTTCACCCCCAATCCCCCAAAAAAAACTACCAATGAAGAAAAACTAACCTATCTAGTAAACCAACGGACGTTTTTTTCACCCCCAATCCCCCAAAAAAACTACCAATGAAGAAAAACTAACCTATCTAGTAAACCAACGGACGTTTTTTTCACCCCCAATCCCCCAAAAAAACTACCAATGAAGAAAAACTAACCTATCTAGTAAACCAACGGACGTTTTTTCACCCCCAATCCCCCAAAAAAAAACTACCAATGAAGAAAAAACTAACCTATCTAGTAAACCAACGGACGTTTTTTCACCCCCAACCCCTACCCCAACCCCCAGAAAAAAAAACTGCCATTCCTGTGAAGGGTCTGGAAGAGAGCGGAGCGGGAAGGTTCGTACCAGGAGCGTTTCTTTTTCATAAGATAGTCCATTAAGTCTGTAAATTGGCTCGGAATTGGGCCCTTTCCCTTGCGGTTCGAGGAGCAAAGGAAAGAAAGCTATTATTTTAGTGAACTGGTGAATCTAGGATACAGTTAAAATTGTCTGACGTCGTTTTGGGAGGTTCGACGATGCACGAAGCGTAGGATTAAATTCGGAATTGCTTGATGGGCACTGCTTTGAATAATCTCGCTTCATAAATCAGGAATCTTATAAAGGGTTTTACAGCAGGGAGAATTAGCATAAAGGATAAACTTTCAACCGGTATTGTCATATAACATTATTGATTGTTGACCCCTTACGCTTACCGTGAAGTAAATATACATATGCTTGTATAAAATACAAAAATGTAATTGAAAATCATTTTCATTCTCATTTTCAATAAAGCTTAGTTGATAACTGTCTCAAAATTGGAGAATGGAAGCACTAGTACCAGTCAGATTATAACTATCATCATCATTATTATGATTATTATTATTATTATTACCCTTATCATCACAATCTGACCTACGGAATGCTAAAGGCCTTAGATGCTCAACAGGGAAAGCAGTTCAGTACTAAAAATACCATAGAAATAGAAAATAGAAATAGAAATAAAAAATAATAACAGTAACAATATGAAGAAGACTATCCACAGAAAGACAGCAATAATGATTGTGAAAATGCATATCAGATATATAAAACTAAATATAAGATACGTAAAATTCTATATGAAATAAATGGTAAGATGAAGGATAATGATGCTATACCATATCAAAAAAAATTCCACAGGATCAACGGAAATAAATATTTTTCTTATCATCAGGATTCCGTTCGAATTCCTACTTTATTGCAATTGAAGGGTTTCTTTCTGAGATTATGGAGCTAAAAGAAAAATCTTCGTGAAAGTGTGATATATATATATATATATATATATATATATATATATATATATATATATATATATATATATATATATTGCATAAACAATTATATGAAATGAGAAATGACCTTCAAAACTGAGTAAAATTTATAAT
>NC_090763.1:56006813-56009313 GCF_036898095.1 Palaemon carinicauda
GATAAAGTTCTTCTAGATTCTAGAATATCATGTCAGCATTTCATGTGCGTACAAGTTCGCCTGGTATTGTCACCACTATTTTGACAAGGGGAAGGAGTTAAATCTTATGGATATTCTGGACAAATGCCAGCCATCTCTCTCTCTCTCTCTCTCTCTCTCTCTCTCTCATCTCTCTCTCTCTCTCCTCCATAATCTTCGCACCCTTATTCACTTTTCTGTCTTGCTATCATGCTTGACCCGCTTGCTTAATAACCTTTCTTATCACAATGTCTTTTGTTCTTCACTCAACGTCTTTTTCCTTCTTTCTTCTGAGGAGAGCTTCATGAAATTAAGCCTTATTCTTCGACGGGTGATAATAGCTTCTGATTTTCATTAGGAATTATGGCAGTATTCTTTAGATCCATAGATAAAAATAATATTAATATTCTGAAACGATACCAAATTTATTCTTGTTGTTTTTCTTCTTGTTTTCTTATTATCATTATTGTAAGTTTTATAAAGAAACCTCTAACCCTGAATTATTCCAGATTGCCATGTTTAAAGGAATTAAATCTATAGCCTCACCTTTATTTGTTAATGAAGCGATTCTTTGTAGAAAAAAAAAGGTAACGTGATCTTATAATTACGTGCCAAGAAAAACGGTGTATACGTTTTATAGAAATTTTTATCAACAAATCTAGATGTAAGTGTAAGATTTCTTCGTTTCGCTTATAACCAACCAATATTATAATTATGATTCATATTTCTCTCTCTCTCTCTCTCTCTCTCTCTCTCTCTCTCTCTCTCTCTCTCTCTCTCTGAAACCATAACATTATGCGTGAAGTCATATCACATCATAAACCCATCAATATATGCACTATAGCCATTTCAGTTCTTATTGCTCTAGTTTTGGTCATAGTATTACCCAAAATTTCCCCGACCACTGAAACTTGTATGCAAGATCAGCAATTCTAAATACGTTTTGAGAACAAGAATGCATTTTTAAACAAATGCAAAAGAAAATATACAGCCCTGACTATTAAGGAAGAGCAAGATATTCACAAAAACTGCGACAATTTTTGGGGTAGACAAAGAAAGCATTGTCACATCCGTCGAAGAGCTTATGATTGTAGTTTGTCTTGGTTTGTTTCTTTGTAAGTCTGTGTTTGAAAAAAAAAAAAAAAAAAAAAAAAAAAAAAAAAAAAAAAAAAAAAAAAAAGAGAGAGAGAGAGAGAGAGAGAGAGAGAGAGAGAGAGAGAGAGAAGAAGAAGAAGTTATTTGGGAATGTTTGAACTTCGTTACTAATTCTAGGTCTGACTATGAAGAATTTTAAAAAAATTATTGCAAATTGGACATTTAAAATTATAATCTTCGAAATAGTTTGGCATGAACATGATATTTTATTTCCTTTTTAATAATGACGTATTTTTCTGTTATATAAGTAAATCCTTTTGTACAACCAAAAGCGATAGTTATTTGTAACGCCTAACTGTTACAGCAAAATGGAAAAATATTTTTTTTTTCCTTTCTTTGTAAGATATTAGCTTCATAAGAATTCTCATTAAATATTGCATACTTTTTCGTACCATATTTCATTTATCTATACTTTATTTCCGGCATTGTAGACCGCATGGTATCTTTCTATCTGTTAATAATCCTTATACAGAACAAAATACTATTGTACATTCCATCTAAGCCTTATACAAAACATCCGCATATTCAAACCGAGAATAAATCTATCATTATCCAAATCCGGACCCAATCCTATTATAATCTGACCTTTGCATGAAATCAACTATGAATACATCTAAAAAAAAGAACAATATTTTTGTTCTAATATAAAATTTTCTCATGAGAATTATAAATATTCAACATAGTTTACTCCAAAAAAAAAAAATTAAATATAAAACTATTATCCGCCATAATTATAAAAAAGTTTAACTATCTAAAATATTTACACAAAAATTTTAAATAGAAAATGCTTTCATTATCCTCCAAAATGAAATAAAACTATCATGAAGCTGTATGAAATAGTCAACCAATTACAAAAATATTCCGAAATATATTACCAAACATTAACAAATATATATTACCAAAAATTATTCACCAAATCGAAAGAAAACCCTCTACATCATACATCAAACAAACAAATGAAGGAAGAAACTAGCAAAGGAAAAAGGGCAAACGCAACGATATCTGCATCTGAAAAGATCTGATGATACGTCGGCCCGTTTCCTCAAAACAAAATGTTTGCTCCACTGGACATCGGTCCGCAATGTATCTTTAAAATATTGCTGAAGGAGGATATTTTACCGGAAGGATCATATACTTTGGGCTAAATGTACATATTCGATTTTTTTTTCTACTTTTTCTACTCTCAGATGAGCGTTGGAAATTATGTGAGATCCGTTTGTAATTTGTTCTTTAATTTTTTCGTTATGTATGGTATATATTTTTTTCTAATGACGGATAAAGGGATTTCTTTATATATATATATATATATATATATATGTATGTATAC
>NC_090763.1:56016813-56026813 GCF_036898095.1 Palaemon carinicauda
ACAATAAAATAATTTGAAACAACCTGAAACGACAATTAGACACTTGTTTCGATGACTGCCTCTGTATAAAGAGAATTCCAGAGAAAAAATAAATAAAAAAAGTACTTATGCAACACATCTTTATTTCCAGGATCAAAATCCATAGTAACTATGAGACTTACTTGATTTGCAGTAAATCTTCCGATTTCAAAACATTAAAATAAGAAACACTCAATTCAGTAAATCCTGAAACATTAGCAAGAGTAAGCTGAAAGGAGTTAGCTATTTTTTATGTATGTGATTGATTAGAGGGGTCACGAAGCTAGGAAAAAAAAAAAAAAAAACTTCTTTTCATTGTATTTCACAAACTGTTGAAATACTTATGGATGAGCTTCATTCTTTTGCATCCCTGATATCAACCAATTTTAGGATGAACAGCTTTCTGCAAAAGAAACTTATTTTACTAAACATATATCACCATTGTGTTTTTATCATTCATAACCTGATACCCGATGAGAATACACATTCTCGTTATTATTTTTTAAGTTATTTAACACTACTGTAAATTACGCATTCTCGTTATCATTTTTTAAGTTATTTAACACTACTGTAAATTAGATAAATTTTCCCCACGCGCGGGCCCTCACACATATATACTATATAATTATATATGTATGTCAATGAGAGTAGGTTATTCGCTGGGGACTACTCAGGTTTGATACTTTTCACTAATGCATTACTCTACCATCCCTCTGAACAGCATCAGATTCGGGACTGCCGTTCACATGTCCACTCTTCTGTAATAGGTACCAACTTCTGATCTGGTCATTAAAAAATGGCTTGGTGCCTGCAGCCTTATCTTTACTAGCAGTCTCCTCAGAGAAAAGGGTATATAAGTAAGACAATATATATATATATATATATATATATATATATACATACATACATACATACATACATAAATATATACATACATACATATATATTTATATACATATATATATAATATATATATATATATATATATATATAGAGAGAGAGAGAGAGAGAGAGAGAGAGAGAGAGAGAGAGAGAGAGAGCATACATATCCTTTACCCTCCTGATTGGGTCTCCACCAGGTATAGATTCTGTTATAAGCTTTATCTAGATCGCTATATAAAACATTCAACTTTTTCCTTTACTTCCCAGCTTTAAATAAAGTTGTTTCATAACAAACATTTCGTCCTTGCACTCTCTTCCATTCCTAAAACAACACTGTTTTCCAATATCAGTTTCTCCATCAATAGTCAAAATCATGAAATTTCTACTCACCAACTCTTATTTATAATGATGGGAGGGAAGCTGAACACCACAGGATTTGCAATGCTTGCTTACCAGAATGGATGAAATATCACAAGGGGTTGGACTGAAGATAAATAAAAGAGAATCAGAGATGATGAAAACGGATTATGCAATGGAAGATGAAATATCATTGGAAGGAGAATTAATGAGGTAGAATCATTAAATATTTAGGAACTATGATCTTTTGGAAATCAAATCGCCTGAAATTACATATAAAAATCAGACTATATATTAGTACAGTGAGATCGGTGTTACTCTATGGACATGAGTCATGGTATAACAATGAAACAATCTCCAATAGATTTAATAGATTTGAGAATAAAGCCTTCAGAAGGATATTGGGAGTTGAATGGCAGGACAAAATTAGAAATGAGACTACAGGAGAGAATACTGGATGAGATTATGATGAGTGGTAGATGGCGATGGTTTGGGCATGCTCTTCGCATTCCCCAAGAGAAATTAGTTCACCAAACGTTCAGCTGGGCTCCACAAGGCCCTAGAAGAGTTGGAAGACCTAGGAGTACATGGTTGAGGACTATGAAGCGCGAAGTAGGAGATGTTGAATGGAGATGTATTGAATTAAAAGCTCAATATAAAGACGATTGGCTAAATCTAACCGAGGCCCTTTGCGTCAATAGACGTTGGAGGAGATGATGATGATGATGATGATGATGATATATATATATATATATATATATATGTATATATATATATATATATATATATATATATATCTACATATATATACTTATATCTATATATTTATATATATTTATATCTATATCTAAATATATCTATCTATATATATATATATATATATATATACACACATGTATATATATATATACATGTATATATATATATATATATATATACACACACACATATACGTACTCTGAAACAGCTTTGACTAAAAAAAACCTTCCTTTACAACACACAATAAATGACAAAGATCACTAGTTCATGAGCCGTGCAGTGAAGTATATTTTTCCTCTGAGGAACCGGGAACATGAGCCACTCGAAGAGAAATGGGCAAAACATGCCAAAATGCACTAATGATAATGATCCCAGACGCAGAAATATACTGCACTCTATATTTCATGGGTGCCGGAGAGAGGCATGTTTTTAGCCTTGGTGCATAATGTAATAAGTCACTGTATTCATCTCTTTCGGGGATGCTTTGTTAACCCTCTTGTTTAAAGGAGTTTCCACATTTTGCCGAAGGGCAGATATTTCACACGAGAGCCCAGACTTTTTGCGTCTCACACACACTAGACATCCATTCGTGTCTTCGTTTGCAGACTAGATAAGATAAGAATACCATACAACTCATTCTAATTTTTCTATTCTCTTGATTTAAAACATCATATATCTTAATAAATCACAGAATATATTTTTGCTCTGTTCCTCTTGTGTGCAGACATAAAAATATACTAAAAAAAAATCTCCAGGGAAGTAATTTTTTATATTTTTGCTATGTTCCTCTTATGTGCAGACACAAAAATATACTTAAAAAAAATCCATAGAAGTAATATTTTACATTTTTTTATGTTCCTCTTGTGTGCATATATAAGAATAAAGAAATTAAAAGTAACCCTGGAGGTAATTTTTCGTAATTTTTCTCTTCTTTACACACAGTTTCTCATAAAAAAAATTGAAACGTAAATATCTTTTTATAGGAAACCTCACGTGTTTATGTTTTTCCCCATTTCAATTTCTTCCGCCAGAATTTCTCTAAAACAAACGTAATCTAAAAGTGAAACTTTCTGTAATGTTTCTTTAGCACATTCAGCGTCGCTAATGAGAATTTGTAAGAAACTAATATCATCAAATCGTGAATTCACTGTAGAGTTTCTCTTCCACTCTCGGACTCATTTACTCGTCACATTTATGCAGAAAGATACCGCGAGATAAATGACTGCGGCGGAAAGAATGATGAAAAATGATGATAAGTGAAAAGTAGGGAGGCGACTTAACGGAGGTGGATGTAGATATCAATCTTTCGGATGGGCAAAGTTTAAGATGAATTGGCTGGGTTCCAATACGACGTGATTAGAGTATACGAATATCTAAGACTTCAAAGGGAGTAAACTGTTACATGTATTTTCAGTGTTGAAAAAATTTGGAAGCAAAAATATATAATTGTAGTAAATTTCAAACGAAAACCATCTCTCTCTCTCTCTCTCTCTCTCTCTCTCTCTCTCTCTCTCTCTCTCTCTCTTTAAATATATATATATATATATATATATATATATTTATAAATATGTATATGTATATATATACATATATATATATACATATATATATATATATATATATATATATTCACAATCTAGGTACTTTACTACGATCTGATATGACATAACTGGTGAATATGACATGAAATGAGGGCTGCATATAAGTAGATTTTAATATGTGAGAGAGAGAGAGAGAGAGAGAGAGAGAGAGAGAGAGAGAGAGAGAGAGAGAGAGAGGGGGGGGGGGGGGCTTTAAATTAGTCTTGTTTCAATAATCACAGGTAAAACCAAAAACATGGTGAATGAAATAATTTTCTCATTGAGATTGTACCGAACGTGTTTCATACACGAACATACAATGTAATGCTATTGATTTTTTTATCTCTCGTCTCTCCCACACTGATAATAAAACGACCTGTTTAAGATTCCCATCACATGTATTAGATTGTTTAGAATTTTTTATGACATTCTTGCTTTCAACTGCTTGTATTTAAGTTCACTCATTACCTGTTGAATAAACTTTAATTGCATTCACCTTACCTCTATGTTAGTACCTAACAACTACCTCGCACAAGAGCGAGTATACAATTATCTTTAATCAAGCTGTCCACAAACTTTACTTTTCAAGAGACTTAAGTCACTCTACCTAGTTCTATCCAGTATATAGTTGATCTTTTAACCAGTGAGAATCATTTTCTTTGATCATCATGACTTTTCAAATTATAGAAATACAGTGCGAATGACTCATCCAAATAATACAATTCTAAAAAAATAAAAAAGTTCAGGGATTTATCAAAATCTATCAAACACCTCAGGAGAGAGAGAGAGAGAGAGAGAGAGAGAGAGAGAGAGAGAGAGAGAGAGATAATTTTATTTAGATTAAAGGAATATGAGCGAATTGAAAGTAAGAACATAATAGTCTGAATATTTAAAGAGATAGATAGATATGGTTTAACCAGATGAAGAAGAAGAAGAAGAAGAGAGAGAGAGAGAGAGAGAGAGAGAGAGAGAGAGAGAGAGAGAGAGTGAGAGAGAGAGACTACAACAGCTTAATGCAGTTCAGAAGAAACAAAGCGTGGCAGCCTTCCCCAAACTGAGAATATAACGTTACACGGACGACATCGCCGAGTTGTTTCAGAGCGCTTTCTAGATCCAACGAAATGGCCGCCATTAATCCAGGGGTTCTTATCTCTTTCGCATCGGCCTTTTTAGTATTTCTGAGCCAACAGGAAGGGAATAAAACACTAGAACGGATAGGAAGGGACCGGTAAATATTTGCGAGCCTGATAATTGGTGGGGTTTTGTCCAAATTCCCACCCTACCAAAAAGTGGATGGCAGACCCAACGACTGATGCGCCGAGAGAGAGAGAGAGAGAGAGAGAGAGAGAGAGAGAGAGACAGAGTAACCTTTTAAAATGGCAAGATTGAATTATCTTATTTCTTACTACTATCAAATTTTGAACTTATCTTACTTCTTATGCTAATGGTTTCATTAAATAAAGGTTTCCATTTGTGATAATATGTAATCTTAACCTTTTAAAATTGCAAGATTGAATTATCTTATTTCTTACTACTATCAAATTTTGAACTTATCTTACTTCTTATGCTAATGGTTTCATTAAATAAAGGTTTCCATTTGTGATAATATGTAATCTTAACCTTTTAAAATGGCAAGATTGAATTATCTTATTTCTTACTACTATCAAATTTTGAACTTATCTTACTTCTTATGCTAATGGTTTCATTAAATAAAGGTTTCCATTTGTGATAATATGTAATCTTAACCTTTTAAAATGGCAAGATTGAATTATCTTATTTCTTACTACTATCAAATTTTGAACTTATCTTACTACTTGTGCTAATGGTTTCATTAGATAAAGGTTTCCATTCGTGTTAATATGTAATCTGGTATCCAAAAACAGTTTTGTTTCAGTACCTTACTCTTACCATTTTCTGAATAAAGGCTATTTCTTAATATGGGCTATATTTGGTTGATAAAAAAATGTTTTGTTACAGTAACCGTGCCATTTAATTTGTAATGTTGATTATAATCATTTTAAGGAAAATGTCCATTGAGCAATCTAAAACTTATACAGAGACCGCCAGGCAAAAACTCTCACTATAGTTTGAGAGCCACTGCTAAACCTTCCCTCTCCCTTTCCCTCAGTTTCTTCTATCCTCGGCAAGGAAAGGATATAGGGTTAACTGTGCCATTAACCTTTACTACGGCATCAAGAACATGACATCGAATCGGATCAGTAATGTTCCTTCCAGAGGTTCACCTACGGAAACGTTGTTACGACTTTTACTGACCAGCCTCTACAACGTTTATAACGCCCTCAGAAGGCTCAAAACCAAGGCTACAACACAACTTGCACTCACTGCGGGGCCTCTGTAACGTTTACAACAGAATTCTTTCAGAATATGGCATTAAAACAATGACATTACAAACTGCAAACAGTCTAGCCAATTAGGAATTGCTTTGTTGTTTCGAGAGAATATAGAGTTTACTCTTTATAATATAGGCTTAAATTATCTCTGTTTTCTATTCAATTTTTTTTTTTTTTTTTTGTATCATGAAGGTTCTTGGCGGTGAGTCTTAAACTAATAGAAACGCTTCATAAAATTTCATGATGCAGGTAAGCATAGTTGCTAAATAAGCTGCCTTTATTTTCACCTCAGTACAGTATTAGATACCAATATATTCTATATCCCATACTAGAGAGTTTCAATTAACAAAATGACACCTCTAGATTTCACATATCACCAAAAATCACTTTGTTTAGCTAGGGGAAGCGAGACGAGTTTGAATGGTTTCGGAAGGATCTAAGAAAATTTGACGGACAACATAATTTTCGTCAATGCATTTCTCGATAACTTGGGTGAATTTATTTAATTATATATTGTCATGGTAAAAAACAAACTATACTGTATATATATATATATATATATATATATATATATATATAAATATACACATAAATATACTGTATATACACATATATATATATATATATATATATATATATATATATATATATATATACATTTATATATATATACATATATATTATATATACAGTATATATCTATATGTATTTATATATAAATTTATATATATACTGTATATATGTATATATATATATATATGTGTATGTGTGTATGTGTAAAGAAATCACACACGCAAGTCCACATGCGAAGCAGAACCATATTGCAATCTAGTTGGCTGCAGGCGAGAGCACAAACCCTAACTACTTGAAAACAGAATAATTGCAATATCGAGGCCAATTTCCCCGTCTGTATCTCGGATAATAGTCATTCTGTATGAAAGACTGCGTCCCTGGACAATATTCCCTCTGACACTCGATTACCCAGTGCATTCGTCAATGCGTATTACGCTACAAGATCAGGTATAAGTTCATATGTTTTCAGTAATGAATAAATTGTGTTTACATGAATCTTGAACGTTTCAGGCAGATATTATTTATCGTAAAATAATAATAATAATTTTCATTTCATATACACCCAAAATATGTTTTCGTATGTTCACTAAAACAAGCGTCATTATTGTAAATATTGCAACGTAATTATTTACTTATTTGTTTATGTTCTTTACAAAAATATTTTTTAAAATTTTATGTATTATGTATATATCCTTTCCAAACGTCAAGAATTATTATTCTTCCACCTCAAAAATTATTATCTATAGGTTTTTTCCCTCGTTAAATTTAGATCCTTTCCTCTCTCTTCAAACTGAGCTATGGAATATAATAAAGGCAAATTAAAGCAAAGACTAGTGATATGTAACTTCTCAACACAGGAAATAACAAACAGAAGAGTGGAAAGTCTGCGTTCACTAAAAAAAAACCATGGGAATTATTAGAATGTAAAACTACATGGCGAAGTTTCAGCATCATTTCCATTTTCGAACGCAAAACTTCTATTTACTAGTTTCTTTATAATTATCTGTCTATGTCGAAATAATTAAATACATGATATATACTATATTTTACACGCACACACCCATACATACATATATATATATATATATATATACATGCGTGTGTATGCATGTGTGTGTATTACTATACACTTCAAAAAGCTATAGGTATGGGATGGTTTTGGAAGTAAATTCCTATAATCTGAATTTTTACAAAACCTGAAAGGCGAATGTAAAACAAGTATGTCATATGTCTATTCATCGTATTTGTAATTTTGTGATAGGTATTGATAATATCGATCGTGATACATACAGAGTATATATATATTCAAATAAGCCATATATTTTTGCTACATTAATGTCTGGATACTCTTAACGACCTCGGGATCAGAGCCCCAAGCGAAATCACACAAAGACAAGAGCTTGTGACCAGCTGGGAATCGAACCCAGGTCCGGCAAACTTGTAGAGACAGTGACTAAACCACTTGGTGGCAAACTTGTAGAGACTGACTAAACCACTTGGCCAAGTGGTTTAGTCACTATCTCTACATGTTGGCCGGACCTGGGTTCGATTCTCGACCAGTCACAAGCTCTTGTCTTTGTGTGATTTCACCTGGGGCTCTGATCCCGAAGTCGTTAAGAGTATCCAGACATTAATGTAACAAAAATATATGGCTTATCTGAATATGAAAAACACGTCTAAATGTGCAAAATTTTATTATATATATATATATATATATATATAAATGTATTATGAATTTAGAGAGGAGAGGAGAGAGAGAGAGAGAGAGAGAGAGAGAGAGAGAGAGAGAGAGAGAGAGAGAGAGAAGTATCTTGGCATCTATTTCTAAATTCATAATACATTTTCCTAGAAATACCAAAACTGTTATTTCTCCAGTCCACAAGCTAATAGATTTATGTTATCGGAACACGTCTGTTCGTATAACAGACATTATCAGAAGCCAAGGTAAGAATTCTCTCTCTCTCTCTCTCTCTCTCCTCTCTCTCTCTCTCTCTCTCCTCTCTCTCTCTCTCTCTCTCTCTCTCTCTCTCTCTCTCTCTCTCTCGTATCTGGTTCATATCGAAACCTTCATATCTTCCAAGATACATCACACAGCATTTTTTTTATTTCCAAGGCAAGTTTCTACCTGTGACCTAGAAAAAAAAAAAAAAAAAAAAAAAAAGAGACAGGATTTCCTAACCTTAATATTCTCTGTCAGTTTTTTAGCAATAATTTTGAGCTTGGCTTTTCTATTATCTCAGTTTGTATTCACCCATATACAATTATGTAATTATATGTACCAGATGCTTATAATAGGAAATGCGCTTACAGAAGTTCATGCAAGTTCACGTGAATAATTATGTATCCTACAATCATATTAATAGTGGACAATGATATATTACAATCGATTTGAATATTTATGTATGTTTAATATTCAAATAAGTTTGGGTTAAGTATTTATTTTTAAGTGCACGAGTGTACCCTCTTGCTTGAGGGTACACTCGGGCACATTATTCTATCTTATTTCTTTTCATCTTTTTTTTTTTTAACTTTCTATAGTTTATATATGAATTTGAACTATTGCTGCTTTATCTAATTGTTAATTAGTTCTTGTAGTTTATTTATTTCCTTATTTCTTTTCCTCACTGGGCTATTTTCATGGTTGGAGCCCTTGGGCTTATAGCATCCTGCTTTCAAATTAGAGTTGTAGCTTAGCAAGTAATAATAATAATAATAATAATAATAATAATAATAATAATAATAGTAATAATAATAATAATAATAAGGGGCAAGAGATATTAACGGTAGGAAGGGTAAGAAGAGGATGATATGGAAAAGTAAGAAGAAAAGATGGAAGGATAAGGGAAGAGAACGAGGAAGTAGAAAAAGATATGGGTAGCATAATTAAAAACTATATGACATTTTCGTTTTGTTAAGATTTCACATTAAAAGAAAGTGTATCAATGCCCCTATCCTGCATATATACCTAAAATCTTTTAAACTAAAAAATTAAGAAACATAAAAGACTCAAATAAAAAATCACAAATCCCATAATAGGCAAAAGATAACAAAGAATGGTGATTTCTTTCTTTTCATTCTTTAGGTTTAAAAACATATCCACGAAATGAGACGGATAAATTCTTCATAATACTATTATCTAGGTTACTATTGTACCCATCCCGTCAAAAAAAAAAAATCCTGAACATGGAGGTATTGAGGTTCCAATTATTATTATTATTATTATTATTATTATTATTATTATTATTATTATTAGAGAAGAGTGGAGAATCCTATCACGAGCATTCATGGGTCAAAATGTGGCCTAAGTACCACCGGAGTAAGAAAGTATTATCATTATTATTATTATTATTATTATTATTATTATTATTATTATTATTACTATTATCAGTAAACTAATAATTTTCCTTATTATCAATTCCGAAATCTTTCAGACCAGCTTAAAAGAATTTTGGTCTTCAGAAATTTACTGCCATTGCGAGC
>NC_090763.1:56031813-56047049 GCF_036898095.1 Palaemon carinicauda
TTTTTTTCCATTATGTAATTAAAATCTTTAAATATCGATTTGCTGGAAAATGGATGATATATAAATAAGGAATAAAGATAATTGTTTTCGTGAAGGAAATTGTATGTATGAATATAAAAAGCAAACGAAACCTAGATCTGATATAAGCAGTTCACCAATCATGTGATAATAAAAGACATTAATACATTCTCGAAAACAAAAATGAGCTGTGAATAGAAATTTCAATTTAATTTCAATTAATAGACTTAACTGTTAGTTCTTAAGAATTATTTATAAAATCTAAGGAACAAAATATACAAAGAAATGATAAATGAAAAAAAAAAAGCATTTAAAGCAGGTTTTTTCATAACTACAGAGATCAAAAATTATATTTCATCTGAGTAAATATTTTTTATGAATATGTGTACAAAAGCGGTAATGATTTTGTAGTTTTATTGATACGAGAATGGATCCACTCTTCTAAGAACAAGGTACCAATATGGTCGGGGTACCCGTTTTCTTAATCGAGGTGGCCCACACTCTTTTTATATGAAACAGCTTATTGTTTATTCACATATAAAAAAAAATTCACTCACACACACACATACACACACACACACACACACATATATATATATATATATATATATGTATATACAGAGAGAGAGAGAGAGAGAGAGAGAGAGAGAGAGATTTTTTACTAACTTAACTATTATCTTGAAGCTTTCCAAAATAAGTACACCCATCTTTTCACTCTCTCGCAAGTATTCGTACCGGAAACAAGTTCCTTTTCTTAAGAAGTCACTACTTTGGAGGTTCATCCCTCCTTCTACCCTCTCCTACATCCCACTCTTCCTCCTCCTCCTCCTCTGTCTAGGTTGGCCTCAAAGAAACCCTTTCTTGTGGAACGTGCTCTTGCATACAACAACGCATTTCCATAACAGAAAAGTCCGAGCGAAAGATTAATTACCTTGTCAGCCTAAAAGGGCTAACTTTCTCCCAGCTGAGGAATTAATGCCTGCCATCTTTCCCTCGGCTTTTTGGAATGGAACGACGCTCATTGGACGAGCCTAAGCGGCTCTTACAGTCAAGTCGTCGGCGGCCATTGCTGGCTGAATTGCCCCGCTAGAGAAGAAACAAAACCTTTTCTATTCTCTCTCTCTCTCTCTCTCTCTCTCTCTCTCTCTCTCTCTCTCTCTCTCTATCGCTTATACATAGTTTACATACATATGTACAAACATAGAATAGGCACCAATCCACGAAATGAACAAATTAATTATATTTATACTTTTGTCTTATTGATATCGTTATTGAATGAAAAAAAATCGCATCGACTCAAAACGTCATTCCTATAAGATCAACATTTTAATGACCACCGATAAAACAGATTTAATAAAAAAGGACAATAAAAGAACAATGGAAATCAGTATATAAAGCTTAAAATAATTTTTCCTTTTTCACAAGTAATTAACATCCACCCCTAACGCCCACATTTCTCTAGATAAAGTTATAGGAACTGATTAAAGTGTTGGTTTCTTTACCAGTCTTAGATCAATGGTGTTACTTGAGACCATTTTCAGATTGCGTTTTTATTTCACTTAGTTCGCATACAAATACCTTTAGATATTTGCCCCAGCTCATATAAACTGCATTCTGAAAATGAGATAGTGTATACTAAATCATTCTAATTTCTAGAGTAATTCTTCATTATTTTCCAATGTGTATTTGAACACTGCCCCTATACTAATTTTTTAAGGTGGATGATACTCGGAAATTGTTCAATAAAAAGTAAATAGTACATTTTGTATCAGCTGCTTTTTCTCTAACTGAAAGTTATACAGGATTCTCCTGGTATTTTTCACAAAATTTCATGAAAAAAAAGATATGATAGATTCGTGTAAAATTCTTCTATGTTGGTAAACCCATCTATTTTGTACACAGGGATAAATTTTCTTTGTGCCCTCAGGTATATCGAGGAAAATACAGACGATCTTTTATTTTGAAAAAGGTGGAATGGAAATGTTCATATTTACGTTAGTAAACTTTCTGAAAGTGGAAAATTTAAATTTGTCTTGTCTACCAATCAAAACATCTATGAAAAGGAATATTTTTATTTTATTTTTTTATGAAAATTTAAATACGGAACCAATGAATTAATAACGGCAAGGCAACTCCCAAGGTCAAAATTTTCCTTTAAATTCCCAGAACACCAATGAATTAATAACGGCAAGGCAACTCCCAAGGTCAAAATTTTCCTTTAGATTCCCAGAACACCAATGAATTAATAACGGCAAGGCAACTTCCAGGGTCAGAATTTTCCTTTAGATTCCCAGAACACCAATGAATTAATAACGGCAAGGCAACTTCCAAGGTCAAAATTTTCCTTTAGATTCCCAGAACACCAATGAATTAATAACAGCAAGGCAACTTCCAAGGTCAGAATTTTCCTTTAGATTCCCAGAACACCAATGAATTAATAACGGCAAGGCAACTTCCGAGGTAAAAATTTTCCTTTAGATTCCCAGAACACCAATGAATTAATAACGGCAAGGCAACTTCCAAGGTAAAAATTTTCCTTTAGATTCCCAGAACACCAATGAATTAATAACGGCAAGGCAACTTCCAAGGTCAAAATTTTCCTTTAGATTCCCAGAACACCAATGAATTAATAACAGCAAGGCAACTTCCAAGGTCAGAATTTTCCTTTAGATTCCCAGAACACCAATGAATTAATAACGGCAAGGCAACTTCCGAGGTAAAAATTTTCCTTTAGATTCCCAGAACACCAATGAATTAATAACGGCAAGGCAACTTCCAAGGTAAAAATTTTCCTTTAAATACCCAGAACACCAATGAATTAATAACGGCAAGGCAACTTCCAAGGTCAAAATTTTCCTTTAAATTCCCAGAACACCAATGAATTAATAACGGCAAGGCAACTTCCAAGGTCAAAATTTTCCTTTAAATACCCAGAACACCAATGAATTAATAACGGCAAGGCAACTTCCAAGGTCAAAATTTTCCTTTAAATTCCCAGAACACCAATGAATTAATAACGGCAAGGCAACTTCCAAGGTCAAAATTTTCCTTTAAATACCCAGAACACCAATGAATTAATAACGGCAAGGCAACTTCCAAGGTCAAAATTATCCTTTAAATTCCCAAAACACCAATGAATTAATAACGGCAAGGCAACTTCCGAGGTAAAAATTTTCCTTTAGATTCCCAGAACACCAATGAATTAATAACGGCAAGGCAACTTCCAAGGTCAAAATTTTCCTTTAAATTCCCAGAACACCAATGAATTAATAACGGCAAGGCAACTCCCAAGGTCAAAATTTTCCTTTAAATTCCCAGAACACCAATGAATTAATAACGGCAAGGCAACTCCCAAGGTCAAAATTTTCCTTTAAATTCCCAGAACACCAATGAATTAATAACGGCAAGGCAACTCCCAAGGTCAAAATTTTCCTTTAAATTCCCAGAACACCAATGAATTAATAACGGCAAGGCAACTCCCAAGGTCAAAATTTTCCTTTAGATTCCCAGAACACCAATGAATTAATAACGGCAAGGCAACTTCCAGGGTCAGAATTTTCCTTTAGATTCCCAGAACACCAATGAATTAATAACGGCAAGGCAACTTCCAAGGTCAAAATTTTCCTTTAGATTCCCAGAACACCAATGAATTAATAACAGCAAGGCAACTTCCAAGGTCAGAATTTTCCTTTAGATTCCCAGAACACCAATGAATTAATAACGGCAAGGCAACTTCCGAGGTAAAAATTTTCCTTTAGATTCCCAGAACACCAATGAATTAATAACGGCAAGGCAACTTCCAAGGTAAAAATTTTCCTTTAAATACCCAGAACACCAATGAATTAATAACGGCAAGGCAACTTCCAAGGTCAAAATTTTCCTTTAAATTCCCAGAACACCAATGAATTAATAACGGCAAGGCAACTTCCAAGGTCAAAATTTTCCTTTAAATACCCAGAACACCAATGAATTAATAACGGCAAGGCAACTTCCAAGGTCAAAATTTTCCTTTAAATTCCCAGAACACCAATGAATTAATAACGGCAAGGCAACTTCCAAGGTCAAAATTATCCTTTAAATTCCCAAAACACCAATGAATTAATAACGGCAAGGCAACTTCCGAGGTAAAAATTTTCCTTTAGATTCCCAGAACACCAATGAATTAATAACGGCAAGGCAACTTCAAGGTCAAAATTTTCCTATAAATTCCCAGAACATCAACAAATCTATACCAAAAAATTGAGGGGACACAACTGAAAGGACCCATTTCGTCTCAAAAACATCAGATGTATGGTTGACATAAGAGAGGGGATAGGATTTCGCTTTGCCATATAAAAAACACTGTGAGAGGAGAGAGAGAGAGAGAGAGAGAGAGAGAGAGTGTGTGTGTGTGTGTGTGTGTGTAATGCATACTTTTAAGCATTTATGATTAATCAAATTAATTCTGAAATTATATATCTAATTGCATCATTCAAAACAATATTCAGGTAAGTGGGCTTAAATATTTATTTCTTTATCCTTTTTGCATATTTTCTTAACGCAATTGTTGAACATGTTTAAAAGAATGTAGTACAAAACTTATGATGAGGCAAAATTCATCTAGCCGATGAAATTCTAGGTTTCTAGAACATTCAAGTTCGAATAGAGGTTAAAGACTATTCATTGAGTCGTTAGCCAAGACTAGAAACTGCAGAAAATGCATATCATTTTAAGCAAAATAATCGCCATATGTCTCGAGCAAGTCATTGACGGCATTTAATAGAAGTTAAACGAGGAAGAACATTAGCAAAATCTCGGGACTGACACGATACACTGATCCCGATTTCATGATATAAAAATAACATTTGTACCCTTTTTATGATGAAGCTTCCAATTGCATTTTCATGACGATAGTAAACTTGTGGAGAATTTTTGCAAGCTCCAAAGAAAATAAATTGTTCCGTTATTTATTAGGTTTCCTTCATGAATTCATTTTAAGAGAAACTCGTCCATCTTTGTCAAAGTCAGTTGGAAAGTTTGTGAAAGGAATAGCGCTTAGAACTGTCTACTACGGAGATCTTGAGCTTTCGACCCAGAGAGAGAGAGAGAGAGAGAGAGAGAGAGAGACAGAGAGAGAATACTTTCGCGTTCTTTGTTGAAATAATTGCTCTAAAATGAGCAAATATAGAAGAAATTCTGAATGTAATTACAATAAGCCAAAGAGGACTCCATTTCAACAAATAACACCACCACTCTAACCCTCTCTTTATCTTTGATCACATACTATTTTGAGTGACGAGTCCCTCTTTTCTTCCATTTTTCTTACTTTTCTTCCATCAGTATGTTTTATGATCCCGATGATTTTCGATGCCTCATCTGTTGGGAAGTTAAGATCTCCTGACATATCTTTCTTTCCGACGGGTAGTGAATGAACTTGCAGACTCTCTCTCTCTCTCTCTCTCTCTCTCTCTCTCTCTCTCTCTCCCTCCTATGGCAATATTTTTTTTCAAATTGTCGGTCTTAACTAATGTGTACTACATTATTATTTTATTACCACGTGATTGGCTGCGGTGACCTGTTGGTATCGTCCCTGTCTGGTGATCGCCAGACTGGGGTTCGAGTCCCGCTCAAACTCGTTTGTTCTTTTGGTCGGTGTAACCTCACCATCTTTATGAGCTAAGGGTAGGGGGTTTGGGGGAGCCTATAGTCATCAGCAGCCTGAGTCATCAGCAGCCATTGGTCCTAGCTTGGGTGGAGAGAGGGCTTCGGGGCTGATCATATGGTTCCTAGGGCAATTTCACTGTCCTTTGTGTCTGCCATCCATGAGCGGCCTTTAAAGCCTTTAATTGTATCGATAAAGTTTTGAATTACTTTGATTTTTTTTATCTAATCCTATTTCTATAACCTATACTAATAGTAGTAGTAGTAGTAGTAGTAGTAGTAGTAGTAGTGGTAGTAGTAAAGATTACATATGATGATCTAGAAACTAAAATACTACTATAAAAGTTCGAAAATCAGAGAGAATAAAAGAGGCTCATAGATTTATCAGAGCAACAATGATACGAAAACAGTTTTGTTAAAACAAAGAGATAAAATCTTAAAATCTAGATATTGTAGATCTTTACTTAACAATAAGCAAGAATAATTATTGATCATATTGTCTGTGGTTTGACATCATTGCATAAATCTAATTCATACTTTACGCGAATAATTGTTAAAGAAAAACTTTTGCAACAATATGAAATGACAGGTATACCTAGTCCACATAGCGCTCTCTCTCTCTCTCTCTCTCTCTCTCTCTCTCTCTCTCTCTCTTTCTCTCTCTTTATAATATATATATATATATATATATATATATAATATATATCTACACACACACACTCGTTGGTAAGAGACTGATGTCTCGCCATGTGAATCCTGAATTGCAGTTATCAATTAAGTTCTGACATCTTTTGAGCCTCTGGTGGCATGGTTAGAAGCGACTTAACCTTTTATTTGAAAGGGCTAGGGTTCGATCCCGTTATGAAATAGAAATTTATTCCTATTTGAGCACGATATTGTGTTGATTTTCATTCATATTGATTCATTAGTGGTAATTCGAATTAAAAGCTATCAATTGTGTCACCTGGTGGGCAGGGGAGTCAGGGAAAACTCGCTGGTAAGAGACTGATGCCTCGCTAGGTAAATCCTGAATTGCAGTTAGCAGTTAGGTTCCGACTTCTTTGAGCCTCTGGTGGGATGGTTGGAAGCGACCTGGCCTTTCATTTGAGGGGCCTAGGGTCCGATTTCAGTATGAGATAGAAATTTATTTCTATTTGAGCACGATCTTGTGTTGATTTTCAACTATATATATATATATATATATATATATATGTATGTATATATATACATTTAAACCAAGACACATTTCCCTTAACAGTGAATGACTACTAAAGTTACCCACACAATAGTCACTGCCGCTTTCATATTGTTACATGCGAATCTTAAGAGAACGCACGTCCAGTACATCAACCTGCTCTCTCTCTCTCTCTCTCTCTCTCTCTCTCTCTCTCTCTCTCTCTATATATATATATATATATATCGAGATATTGCTGAAACATCCGATGTATTAGGTAGTAATTGAACTGGAGGAAGGATCAGAAAAGTTAGACATGCTTATGTACATACAGACATATATAAATACACACACAAACACACACACACACACACACACATATATATATATATATATATACATATATATATATATACATACATATATACAGTATAATGAGTATAAATGAGATGCTAATAGAGTGTAATTTGGGTACTTTTCAAGTCAGTCACAGAAGTTAAAAATAACAATTTGTACTAGTGTAGACGATTCATATTTGAAATGGAAAAAATTTTATGAGAGACAATCGAGATGACTAAATTAGCATCTTGCGAAGAAAGGATAGATATAGTGACCTGCATATTTTTCATAGTTCTGTAAATGCTTTGTTACAGTAAATGTACATTCATAATTTGATACAAAAATGTTTGTACGCATGCATTGGATCACAAAAATTATGTTAACAAGGCTGTTGCTTCTGTCTGAAATTGGATGATGTGTAAAAAATTAAATGACTATGATGTTTACATAACAAGTAACATTGTGGTAAACATCATCATATATCGTGCCAATGTCAAACCCACAGGAGGGCGTTATCGTTTGTCTCTCTAAGGTCTTGATGTGAGGAAGGAGGGCCCAGTGGGCACCCTCGTAAGATGTTTCATTTTTCATAGTGTTGCCCCACATCAGGGGTTGGTGGCCAGTCCCCATTTGTGGTAAACGATTCTCATTGAATCAGATAATATAAAGAACAGCTTAAAAACGCATAGGCTATGGTAACAACGGCCCACAAAGCATTAAACCTTTGGTTATTCCTTGGCGCATATAAAGATCCCAAGAGAGAATACGTTTTTGTGACCACATTCCTAAATCACCTCAGATACACTTCCGCTAAGCCATCAAACAAACGCAGGCTACAAACGAGCAAGAAAAGACGCCCACTCAGATACAAAATCACTTTCCCGTCCGGAGATTCTCATCAGGAGAGAACTTTTGCTCGGAAGACTCAGAAAGCAATTACACTGGCAGACAACTTGGCTGAAACTTCCATGCCTCGCACAGATATAAGAACACCTTCACTATTTTTTTATGCAAAGGCCGATGGGAGGGCGACCCGATGCCTTAAAACTATCCCAGGTTCAAAAGCAGCGAAAAAATGGTGAGAGAAATAGAGCCTATGCTAGTAGGACAGGATAGACTGGCCTCAGAGAGACGACAAAAAGCAAGAGGGCAGAATGCTACATGTAGTTTACTTACAAATTCCTTTTTCAATTACCTTCGTCAAGAGGCTTATTTTTTTTTCCTTTTTTTTTTTTTAAACTTAGAACTTAGTTTGACTATGTTTGACTATTGGCTTACCTGCTTGTCTACTTCTTTGTCTATTGGAATTATTACCATATAAAAGTTTTATTGATTTTATGGGGATTTAACATAATTTTGAGTATTTTGACAAAAATAATAGATTAGATTACAGGAGAGGTAAGGAAGTAACATTGCGGGAAAAAGGGATCTTTAGCTTTGGAGGGGATTCATGGTCTTCGAATTAGGAACTGGAAAGGTTTATTAAAATCAAGCCCTATATTCAATCAGAAATTAGATACATAAAGGGATACATTAGATACATTTATTTTTTTTGAATAAAAATTTCACTGAAGCAGTGGCATCAAAAGGATTGATCTGATTTGAAAAGGGTTTGCAAGCTTTGGAAACTTAACATTACAAGACACAAATACCTATCGCAAATGTTTAAGTGTTAATAACGACATCATACCCATTGCCTTGAAAAAGCTTTTTAAAAAAATACTCAAATACATCACTCATAACAAAACGAGTCTAAAAATAGGAAAGCAAATCCTCATTGGTTGAGAATGAAAGGAAAATTGATGAGGCTCTCAAAAGCTCTCATTGCATTTTGACTTTTAATAATTTTTTTTACAGAATTCTTAATGTGGATTTGAATTCGTAATAACAATAAACAAAGCAATTTCTGCCATCCATTGAAAATGCTTTAGAATTAAGGATTAAATATGCACTTCAAGGTATTTTTTTAATTGAATTTTTCAAATAATATAGAGCTTATGATTATATATATAATCTCAATTCAAGGCAAATAATATTCAGTCTGTGATATGGAGGCAATCAGTCATTAACTTATTTCGCGAAAATTTTATAATTACTGTCCCAAGACTCAGATATTAGGAATTACCTTATTTTAACTTTCTTTTGTTTTCACTTAGTTCTCTCGACAATCTTTATAACTTAAGCACACCTAGTTACCAATGGTTGTTAACATCAAAAGTTAATAGGATGTTCTAACACATTTGAATGTTTATGAAAAAGCATTTTGAGAGAGAGAGAGAGAGAGAGAGAGAGAGAGAGAGAGAGAGAGAGAGAGAGGGAAATAATATATTTATAAGTTAATTAGCAAGGACAGATTAAGTTAATTTCAAGTCACCCATTTCTCTTTTGTTAACGATTCTTTAAAAATAATATTTTTAAGTTGATTATCAAGGACAAACTAAGGTAATTTCGAGTAACCCATTTCTCTTTTTTTAACGATTCTTTATTGTGTATTAATAAATACGTTTTCATGAACAAAACATTCTTTATTGTGTATTAATAAATACGTTTTCATGAACAAAACAATGTTCAAAATGGCAGGCAACAGGAATGAATAAAAAGTAAGACTCCAACCGAAGTATTTTCCAAGACATTTTCTAAAACAATATAATGACAAAAGATTTCCTTCCGGACGTCTCTCCTCCAGAGAATTATAATTGTGCCAGTGACGATTTTGCCTCAGTTGCGATTCCTTAGCTTAGAAAAAAATAGACGGATTTCGCTGACGAGGAAAGGCAAGTGTGGCAATAGAGCAGTTTTAAGTTCGCGAACGGCAGGGAGTTCTCTATCATATTTTACTAAATCTCTCTCTCTCTCTCTCTCTCTCTCTCTCTCTCTCTCTCTCTCTCTCTCTCTCTCTTTGTGGTAGTGCAATCAAGATTTAATCTGGCTCTCTCTCTCTTTCGTGGTAGTGCAATCAAGATATAATCTCTCTCTCTCTCTCTCTCTCTCTCTCTCTCTCTCTCTCTCTTGGGTAGTGCAATCAAGATATAACAGAGTTTATCTACGATTAGTTTGCATTTACGATATAAGAAAACTCAAAACTCTTGCGTTAATAATTTCCTGATTACTACAAAATCATCTCTGGAATTACTAACTTCTTTATCCTCCACTGATATATATATATATATATATATATGTGTGTGTGTGTGTGTGTGTGCGTGTGTGTGTGTGTAATTCCATCACTTAACCAATGTAGTCCTGATGAAGAGCCACGTCAAAAAAAAAAAAAAAAAAAAAAAAAACATTCGAAACGCGTGTCGACACCAACTAATAAATAGAGAATCGTAAAGGCAGTTTTCCTGTTATCCTGAAAACTATCTGGAGCACAGTTTGTCCGGAGAGATGCTCTCTGATTTATGGAGGTCACTAAGATATTGTCTATTAATTCTCTCTCTCTCTCTCTCTCTCTCTCTCTCTCTCTCTCTCTCTCTCTCTCTCTCTATTTATATATATATATATATATGTATATAGATATATGTATGTATATATATATATATATATAGATAGATATATATGTATGTATGTATGTATATATATATATATATATATATATATATATATATATATATAATGAAATACAAAATGTCACTCCTGACGATAAAAGAAATGCATAAAAAATGCATAAAAATCTTGGAGAAATATAAGTACATGCTCCTATTGGTCATCATCATCATCATCAGCTGTTACTAGTCAACTGCATAAGAAATGCCTCAGACATATCCTTCTACTTACGTCTGTTTATGGTATTTCTGTGCCAGTCCACGCCCGCAAATTTCCTTACTTCGTCAATCCATCGTCTTCTCTTCGATCCTCTGCTTCTTTTACAGTCTCTAGTAACTCATTCTGTTAATCTTAATTTCCATCTACTGTCTGTCATTCTCATTATATGTTCTCCCCATGTCCATTTCTTTTTCTCTCTACTTTAGTTTGCTCTCGTATCCATGTTACTCTTTTTTTTTTTGTATCTAAGTACTATTCCCATCATAATTATTTCCATAGGTTTGAGTTGTAACTAGCATATGCTCTACAGCTTTAGTATGGATCCGAGTTTCTGATGCATAAGTTACTACTAATATGACCCTCTGATTAAATAATGTTCTTTTTAGAGAAAGTGGCATTTTACTTTTCATAACCTCATTTTGTTTACCAAATGCTCTCCATCCCATGCTTATCCTTCTTTTAATTTTGGTTTCGTGTCCTGGGGGAAACACTTATTGTCTGTCCTAAGTAACAAGCTCCAGAGGCTCGTCCATAACACTCATTTGCTCTCTGCATTTTCATTGAACATTACCTTAGTTTTACTCATATTCATTTTCAATCCTACGATTCTGCTTTCTTTACTTAAAATTTCGATCATCATTTGTAATTCCTCCCGTGATTCACTAAACACAACTTTGCCATCTGCATATCTTCAGTTGTTAAGGTATTCCCCATTAATATTAATTCCTATATTTTTCCAATGTAAATTCACAAAAGCTTCTCCTTTTGGCACCTTGATACAAATCCAGCTTTTTAAATAATTGTTTTATTTTTCATATTTTCATTGACAAACAAACAAAAATTATGCCCTGAAGTACTAGAATTTCCAATATTTGGTAGAGAAAGAAGCCTGAAGGCATAATTTCAAATTTTTGAATTCAATGGATTCAAATAGACAATTCTGGCAATAAAGCAATCCTGATTGTAGGGGACTTCAACAAACTTTTCCGAACTATAAGGGCACCCCTGCGAGTAGGTGCAAATCTGCCTCACTAAAAAGAATTGACTATAGAGACCAATCAATAAATCCTAATACCGAGGTCTGTCACACTGGTTAGAGGATATAATATTCCTAAAAATTAATACTAGGCAAAAACGATTTCTCTATCTGGGGAAGGTCTGCCAACACAAAACCTTGCAGTTGAAGAGGCTGGTATGCAGATTTGTTTTCTTATATTTGAATTTCAGAGGTTGCTGGGCATGTATACAATATAATTCAGTATGTATATGATGAAGAGGAATTCTAATTAAGTTCAAAACAATTGGAATTATGAAGAAAAGAAATATATGTGCATCATAAATGAAAGTTGGCAATATCAATCTGTTGGAGTTTAACCATCAAAGGGGATTTGTAAAGAATTTAAGTTTCATCCCTTACAAACATATTCGTAAGGTTTTGTATATGAAAAAAAAAAACTAATTTCAATAGATGTATATGTGTCTACGCACATACATGCACACAGCATCACACAGTTTTGCTCATAACATGATTCTAAAAACCATTAATCAGTCGGGAATATGGCATGAAATCCAAAAATAAAGCGATCAATGCGTTGTTCCCTTTTTACGACGCATCTTTTATGGCCAGATTCTAATTAGAGGTCCTTCCGGCCGTCAGAGAATGAAGAATGTCATAACTAGAAGAAAAAAAAAAGACGAGTAATTACGATTCCAGCGGCAATCAGCTCATCGGAGCGAAATGGGTTACAGTCTAGTCATGATAACGCGCATTTTTCCTTTCCAAAGAGAAAAGACAACTGGTAGCGAGGCGTGGTTAAAGGGTTGAGCAATAATGGGGAAGGGGTGGATATAGAATAATCAGATTTACTAAGGAGATTGGCTTCATTTTATGAGATAAGGTGGGAAGGGATATTTTACGGCTTTTCTTGTACACGATGCTAAATAAAAGATTAAATTGTTCTCTATTTTGTTATTGGCGAATTCTCTAAAACAAAATATAAAATATGTTAACTGAAAAGGTCTTTTATTTCATACAAACACTAACTGAAGTTGAATTATGAATATAAGAATGATCAAAATTTTGGATCCTCAAAGATCCTTTTAAACAAGATGTGATTAACTTTAACCAAAGAATGTGCACGAAACCTGTTAAAGCATCACCACTAAATTCATCACAGGCAACAAACAAGATTTGTTGACATTAACTACAAATGAAAGCATTTGCCTACCACCCTCGCCCTAGAAAAACATGCTGAGAGATAAAAATCAATTCTCATTGGAACCACTCCCTCTAAGGAGAAAAGTTCATATGGGGATAGTACAACAACAACAACAAAAACAACAACAACAACAACAAATGCAGCCATTACAAGTCCACTGCAGGACAAAGGCCACAGGCATGTCCTTAGTTATGTCTGGGATTTAGCCATTTTCATATCCACGCTGGCCACTGCAGATTGGTGATGGAAAGTACTTAACTCTGATCGCTCACAGCAAACCAACCTAGTACGGTTGGCCATGACTAGTACAACTTTGCTGATCACGGTGATACATAAACCCTTTCACCATATTAAGGTATCCCCACTTAGAAGGGGATATATATATATATATATATATATATATATAAGTTCAGCTGGTTATTCCAAAGACTTCGTGCAAAATGGTTGTTAACAGACAGGCGAGGTGGATGCAAGTAACCTTTATTCAACAGATAACGAGTTTATATACAAGCAGTTCCGAACAAGAATGTCACAATATTTAAAACAAACTAATACATGCGAAGAAAAGCTTAAACAGGTTCAGTTATCAGTGCAGGGAAGAGCGAGAAATAAAAAATGGCCATAACGTTAATGTACAAACGTGTACGAAACACGTGCGGTACAACTTTTCGCAGATTAGGCAGAAACGGCCTTACTAAATCTTTCAGAAACGGCCTTTCTGAATCTTTCAGTAAGAGGTAGGCCAGGTGTTCATGTGAACGAGAGGTTCAGTACTAGCGTTGTGTTCAATCACAATCGGTACAGGCAACGTCTATTGCATGGACCGTAGGTACAAGCATTTAGTGAAAACGAGAAAAATAGCTCGAGACTATCAATCTCACCTCAGCCTCATCCCTAGAGACATCCTGAGATGTCAGAAAGTTGAACACTGCAGAAGCCACCGTATTTAATGGAAAAAGGTATACGATAGACTTTCAGTATGTGTATATAAATACATACATACATACATATATATATATATATATATATATATACATATACTGTATGTGTATATATATACATACATATATATGTATATATACATATATATATATATATATATATGTATATATATATACATATATATATGTGTATATATATATATATATATATATTTATTTACATACATACATACATATATATATATATATATATATATGCGTGCGTGTTGAGTATATGTAAAGGAGAGAGAGAGAGAGGGGGAGAGAAAGTTTGCCCTTATTTAATAAGTAAGTCGTTTCAAACAGCGGAATTTACACGAACAAAACAGCTATGGAACTTTGTAAATCAGAAACTTAGAACTTTTCATTTACTAAATATTAATAGGTGCTTTCATTCTAATCCCAAAAATTTAATTTCTAATCTATATAATGCTGAGAACCAATTGGGGAATACAATACAAACCAAAATGTCCTAAATATTTACGACGTTGAATACAGGAATTATCGAATTAGAAAATTCTCAGAAAGCATGAATTTTCTTTACGCTTTAGAAAAAAATTATCTCTAGAGAAAGAAAAAGAAATTCTTACGAACATTACGAATTCTTAAGAAACTCTTAGAATTCTTATGAAAATCAACGAATTATGAAAATCTACGAATTATGAAAATCTACGAATGAAAATCTACGAATGAAAATCTACCAATTAAAATGTACAAATCATGAAAATCTACGAATTAGGAAAATCTACGAATCATGAAAATCTACGAATTAGGAAAATCTACGAATCATGAAAATCTACGAATTCTTAAGAAACTCTAAGAATTATGAAAATCTCCGAATATGAAAATCTACGAATTATGAAAATCTACGAATTATGAAAATCTACGAATTATGAAAATCTAGAAATGAAAATCTACGAATTATGAAAATCTACAAATTATGAAAATCTACGAATTATGAAAATCTAGAAATGAAAATCTACGAATTATGAAAATCTACGAATTATGAAAATCTACGAATTATGAAAATCTAGAAATGAAAATCTACGAATTATGAAAATCTACAAATTATGAAAATCTACGAATTCTAAGAAACTCCAAGAA
>NC_090763.1:56047549-56050049 GCF_036898095.1 Palaemon carinicauda
GAACATAATAGTCTGAATATTTAAAGAGATAGATAGATATGGTTTAGCCAGATGAAGAGAGAGAGAGAGAGAGAGAGAGAGAGAGAGAGAGAGAGAGAGAGAGAGGGAGAGAGAGAGAGAGAGAGAGAGACTGCAACAGCTTAATGCAGTTCAGAAGAAACAAAGTGTGGCAGCCTTCCCCAAACTGAGAATATAACGTTACACGGACGACATCGCCGAGTTGTTTCAGAGCGCTTTCTAGATCCAACGAAATGGCCGCCATTAATCCAAGGGGTTCTTATCTCTTTCGCATCTGCCTTTTTAGTATTTCGGAGCCAACAGGAAGGGAATAAAACACTAGGACGGATAGGAAGGGACCGGTAAATATTTGCAAGCCTGGTAATTGGTAGGGTTTTGTCCAAATTCCCACCCTACCAAAAGGTGGATGGCAGACTTAACGACAGTTGCGCAGAGAGAGAGAGAGAGAGAGAGAGAGAGGAGAGAGAGAGAGAGAGAGAGAGAGAGAGAGAGAGAGAGAGAGAGATTGATTGATTGATTGATTTAAAGTTTTCAGGCATCTTGACATCTAAGGTCATTGACGCCGAGAGAGAGAGAAAGAGAGAGAGAGAGAGAGAGAGAGAGAGAGGAGAGAGAGAGAGAGAGAGAGAGAGAGAGAGAATTTTATTTAGAGTAAAGGAATATGAGCGAATCGAAAGTAAGAACATAATAGTCTGAATATTTAAAGAGATAGATATATATGGTTTAGCCAGATGAAGAAGAAGAAGAAGAAGAAGAAGAAGAAGAAGAAGAAGAGAGAGAGAGAGAGAGAGAGAGAGAGAGAGAGAGAGAGAGAGAGAGAGAGAGATAATTTTATTTAGATTAAAGGAATATGAGCGAATTGAAAGTAAGAACATAATAGTCTGAATATTTAAAGAGATGAATAGATATGGTTTAGCCACATGAAGAAAGAGAGAGAGAGAGAGAGAGAGAGAGAGAGAGAGAGAGAGAGAGAGAGAGAGAGAGAGAGAGAGAGAGAGAGACTGCAACAGCTTAATGCAGTTCAGAAGAAACAAAGCGTGGCAGCCTTCCCCAAACTGTGAATATAACGTTACACGGACGACATCGCCGAGTTGTTTCAGAGCGCTTTCTAGATCCAACGAAATGACCGCCATTAATCCAGGGGTTCTTATCTCTTTCGCATCTGCCTTTTTAGTATTTCGGAGCCAACAGGAAGGGAATAAAACACTAGAACGGATAGGAAGGGACCGGCAAATATTTGCAAGCCTGATAATTGGTGGGGTTTTGTCCAAATTCCCACCCTACCAAAAAGTGGATGGCAGACCAAACGATAGATGGGCAGAGAGAGAGAGAGAGAGAGAGAGAGAGAGAGAGAGAGAGAGAGAGAGAGAGATTGATTGATTGATTGATTTAAAGTTTTCAGGCATCCTGTCATCTAAGGTTATTGACGCCGAGAGAGAGAGAGAGAGAGAGAGAGAGAGAGAGAGAGAGAGAGAGAGAGAGAGAGAGGAGAGAGAGAGAGAGAGAGAGAGAGAGTGTGTAACCTTTTAAAATTGCAAGATTGAATTATCTTATTTCTTACTACTATCAAATTTTGAACTTATCTTATTACTTATGCTAATGGTTTCATTAGATAAAGTTTTCCATTCGTGTTAATATGTAATCTGGTATCCAAAAACAGTTTTGTTTCAGTACCTTACTCTTACCATTTTCTGAATAAAGACTATTTCTTAATATGGGCTATATTTGGTTGATAAAAAAATGTATTGTTACAGTAACCGTGCCATTTAATTTGTAATGTTGATTATAATTATTTCAAGAAAAATGTCCATTGAGCAATCTAAAACATATACAGAGACCGCCAGGCAAAAACTCTCACTATAGGTTCAGAACCACTGTTAAGCCTTCCCTCTTCCTTTCCCTCAGTTTCTTCTATCCTCGACAAGGAAAGAATATAGGGTTCACTGTGCCATTAACCTTTACAACGGCATCAAGAACATGACATCGAATCGGATCAGTAATGTTCCTTCCACAGGTTCACCTAAGGAAACGTTGTTACGACTTTTACTGACCAGCTTCTACAACGTTTAAAACGCCATCAGAAGGCTCAAAACCAAGGCTACAACACAACTTGCACTCACTGCCGGGCCTCTGTAACGTTTACAACAGAATTCTTTCAGAATATGGCATTAAAACAATGACATTACAAACTGCAAACAGTCTAGCCAATTAGGAATTGCTTTGTCGTTTCGAGAGAATATAGAGTTTG
The DNA here is from genome assembly GCF_036898095.1 of Palaemon carinicauda. Classification (NCBI taxonomy): domain Eukaryota; kingdom Metazoa; phylum Arthropoda; class Malacostraca; order Decapoda; family Palaemonidae; genus Palaemon; species Palaemon carinicauda. Next base: position 56,049,816 of record NC_090763.1, read on the forward strand.
CTCTTTATAATATAGGCTTAAATTATCTCTTTTTTCTATTCAATTCTTTTTTTTTTCTTTTTTGTATCATGAAGGTTCTTGGCGTTGAGTCTTAAACTAATAGAAACGCTTCATAAAATTTCATGATGTTGATAAATATAGTTTCTATATAAGCTGACTTTATTTTCACCCCAGTACAGTATTAGATACCAGTATATTCTATATTCCATACCAGAGAATTTCAATTAACAAAAT
>NC_090763.1:56060049-56070049 GCF_036898095.1 Palaemon carinicauda
TTCTTGTGGAACGTGCTCTTGCATACAACAACGCATTTCCATAACAGAAAAGTCCGAGCGAAAGATTAATTACCTTGTCAGCCTAAAAGGGCTAACTTTCTCCCAGCTGAGGAATTAATGCCTGCCATCTTTCCCTCGGCTTTTTGGAATGGAACGACGCTCATTGGACGAGCCTAAGCGGCTCTTACAGTCAAGTCGTCGGCGGCCATTGCTGGCTGAATTGCCCTGCTAGAGAAGAAACAAAACCTTTTCTGTTCTCTCTCTCTCTCTCTCTCTCTCTCTCTCTCTCTCCTCTCTCTCTCTCTCTCTCTCTCTCATCTCTCTCTCTCTCTCTCGCTTATACATAGTTTACATACATATCTACAAACATAGAATAGGCACCAATCCACGAAATGAACAAATTGATTATATTTATACTTTTGTCTTATTGATATCGTTATTGAATGAAAAAAAAAAATCGCATTCACTCAAAACTTCATCCCTATAAGATCAACATTTTAATGACCACCGATAAAACAGATTTAAGAAAAAAACAGGACAATAAAAGAGCAATGGAGATCAGTATATTATTATTATTATTATTATTATTACTATCCAAGCTACAACCCTAGTTGGAAAAGCAAGATGCTATAAGCCCAGGGGCTCCAACAGGGAAAAATAGCCCAGTGAGGAAAGGAAATAAGGAAATAAATAAATGAAGAGAACAAATTAACAATAAATCATTCTAAAATAAGTAACAGCGTCAAAACAGACATGTCATATATAAACTATTAACAACATCAAAAACAAATATGTCATAAATAAACTATAAAAAGACTCATGTCCGCCTGGTCAACAAAAAAGCATTTGCTCCAACTTTGAACTTTTGAAGTTCTACTGATTCAACCACCTGATTAGGAAGATCATTCCACAACTTGGTAACAGCTGGAATAAAACTTCTAGAGTACTGCGTAGTATTGAGCCTCGTGATGGAGAAGGCCTGGCTATTAGAATTAACTGCCTGCCTAGTATTACGAACAGGATAGAATTGTCCAGGGAGATCTGAATGTAAAGGATGGTCAGAGTTATGAAAAATCTTATGCAACATGCATAATGAACTAATTGAACGACGGTGCCAGAGATTAATATCTAGATCAGGAATAAGAAGTTTAATAGACCGTAAGTTTCTGTCCAACAAATTAAGATGAGAATCAGCAGCTGAACACCAGACAGGAGAACAATACTCAAAACAAGGTAGAATGAAAGAATTAAAACACTTCTTCAGAATAGATTGATCACCGAAAATCTTGAAAGACTTTCTCAATAAGCCTATTTTTTGTGCAATTGAAGAAGACACAGACCTTATATGTTTCTCAAAAGTAAATTTACTGTCGAGAATCACACCTAAAATTTTGAGAGTCATACATATTTAAAGAAACATTATCAATACTGAGATCCGGATGTTGAGGAACCACCGTCCTTGACCTACTTACAATCATACTTTGAGTTTTGTTAGGATTCAACTTCATACCCCATAATTTGCACCATGCACTAATTCTAGCTAAATCTCTATTAAGGGATTCACCAACCCCAGATCTACATTCAGGGGATGGAATTGATGCAAAGAGAGTAGCATCATCTGCATATGCAACAAGCTTGTTTTCTAGGCCGAACCACATGTCATGTGTATATAGTATGAAAAGTAATGGGCCAAGAACACTACCCTGTGGAACACCGGATATCACATTCCTATAATCACTATGGTGCCCATCAACAACAACTCTTTGAGCTCTATTACTTAAAAAATCAATAATAATGCTAAGAAACGACCCACCCACTCCCAACTGTTTCAGTTTGAAAACAAGGGCCTCATGATTAACACGGTCAAAGGCAGCACTAAAATCAAGGCCAATCATACGAACTTCCCGACCGCAATCAAGGGATTTCTGTACAGCATTGGAGATTGTGAGAAGGGCATCACATGCTTAAAATAATTTTTCCTTTTTCACAAGTAATTAACATCTAGCCGTAGCCCCCATATTTCTCTGGATAAAGTTATAGGTACTGATTAATGTGTTGGTTTCTTTACCAGTCTTAGATCAATGGCGTTACTTGTGGACAATTTTCAGACTGACTTTTTATTTCACTTAGTTCGCATACAAATACCTTTAGATATTTGCCCCAACTCATATAAACTGCATTCTGAAAATGAGATAGTGTGTATTAAATTATTCTAATTTCTAGAGTAATTCTTCATTATTTTCCAATGTGTATTTGAACACTTCCCCTATAATAATTTTTTAAGGTGGATGATACTCGGAAAGTGTTCAATAAAAAGTAAATAGTACATTTTGTATCAGCTGCTTTTTCTCTTACTGAAAGTTATAGAGGATTCTCTTGGTAGTTTTCACAAAATTTCATGAAAAAAAAAGGTAGGATAGATTCGTGTAAAATACTTCTATATTAATAAACCCATCTATTTTGTACACAGGGATAAATTTTCTTTGTGCCCTCAGGTATATCGAGGAAAATACAGACGATCTATTATTTTTAAAAAGGTGGAATGGAAATGTTCATAATTACGTGGGTAAACTTTGTGAAAGTGGAAAATTTAAATTTGTCTTGTCTACCAATCAAAACATCTATGAAAAGGAATATTTTTATTTTATTTTTTATGAAAATTTAAATATATATGAATTAATAACGGCAAGGCAACTTCCAAGGTCCAAATTTTCCTTTAAATTCCCAGTACATCAACAAATTTATACCAAAAAAATTTTAGGGGACACAACTGAAAGGACCCATTTCGTCTCAAAAACATCAGATGTATGGTTGACATAAGAGAGGGGATAGGATTTCGTTTTGCCATACAAAATACTGAGAGAGAGAGAGAGAGAGAGAGAGAGAGAGAGAGAGAGAGAGAGAGAGTGTGTAATGCTTACTTTTAAGAATTTATGATTAATAAAATTAATTCTGAAATCATATATCTATTCGCATCATTCTAAACAATATGCAGGTAAGTGGGATTAAATATTAATTTAATTTTCCTTTTTTCCATATTTTCTTAACGCAATTGTTGAACATGTTTAAAAGAATGTAGTACAAAACTTATGATGAGGCCAAAATAATCTAGCCGATGAAATTCTAGGTTTCTAGAACATTCAAGTTCGAATAGAGGTTAAAGACTATTCATTGAGTCGTTAGCCAAGACTAGAAACTGCAGAAAATACATATTATTTTAAGCAAAATGTCTCGAGCAAGTCATTGATAGTATTTAATAGAAGTTAAATGAGGAAGGAAATTAGCAAAATCTCGGGACTGACACGATACATTGATCCCGATTTTAAGATATAAAAATAACATTTGTACCCTTTTTATGATGAAGCTTCCAATTGCATTTTCATGACGATAGTAAACTTGTGGAGAATTTTTGCAAGCTCCAAAGAAAATAAATTGTTCCGTTATTTATTAGGTTTCCTTCATGAATTCATTTTAAAAGAAACTCGTCCATCTTTGTCAAAGTCAGTTGGAAAGTTTGTGAAAGGAATAGCGCTTAGAACTGTCTACTACGGAGATCTTGAGCTTTCGACCCAGAGAGAGAGAGAGAGAGAGAGAGAGAGAGATAGAGAGAGAGAGAGAGAGAGAGAGAGAGAGAGAGAGAGACAGAGAGACAGAGAATACTTTCGCGTTCTTTGTTGAAATAATTTCTCTAAAAATGAGCAAATACAGAGGAAATTCTGAATGTAATTACAATAAGCCAAAGATGACTCCATTTCAACAAATAAAACCCCCACTCTAACCCTCTCTATATCTTTGATCACATACTATTTTGAGTGACGGGTCCTTCTTTTCTTCCATTTTTCTTACTTTTCTTCCATCAGTATGTTTTATGGTCCCGATGATTTTCGATGCCTCATCTGTTGGGAAGTTAAGATCTCCTGACATATCTTTCTTTCCGACGGGTAGTGAATGATCTTGCAGACACTCTCTCTCTCTCTCTCTCTCTCTCTCTCTCTCTCTCTCTCTCTCTTTCCTATGCCAATATTTTTTTTCAAGATTGTCGGTCTTAACTAATGTGTACCACATCATTATTTTATTACCTGGTGATTGGTTGTGGTGGCCTTTTGGTAACGTCCCTGTCTGGTGATCGCCAGACTGGGTTTCGAGCCCCCCTCAAACTCGTTTGTTCTTTGGTCGTTACAACCTCTCCATCTTAATGAGCTAAAGATAGGGGGTTTGGAGGATCCTATAGGTTTATCTGCTAAGTCATCAGCAGCCATTGCCTGGCCCTACTTGGTCCTAGCTTGGGTGGAGAGAGGGCTTCGGCGCTGATCATATGCTTCCTCGGGCAATTTCACTGTCCTTTGTGTCTGACATCCATGAGCAGCCTTTAAAGCCTTTAATTGCATCGATAAAGTTTTGAATTACTTTCATTTTGTTGTCTAAACCTATAACCTATACTAGGAGTAGTAGTAGTAGTAGTAGTAGTAGTAGTAGTAGTAGTAGTAGTAGTAAAGATTACATATGATGATCTAGAAACTAAAATACTACTATAAAAGTTCGAAAACCAGAGGGAATAAAAAAGGCTCATAGATTTATCAGAGCAACAATGATACGAAAACAGTTTTGTTAAAACAAAAAGATAAAATCTTACAATCTAGATATTGTAGATCTTTACTTAACAATAGGCAAGATTTATTATTAATCACATTATCTGTGGTTCGACATCATCGCATAAATCTAATTCATATTTTACGCGAATAATTGTTTAAGAAAAACTTTTGCAACAATATGAAATGACAGAAATACCTAGTCCAGATAGTTCTCTCTCTCTCTCTCTCTCTCTCTCTCTCTCTCTCTCTCTATATATATATATATATATATATCTATATATATATATATATATATATATACACAGTTTATATACACAGACACTCGCTGGTAAGAGACTGATGTCTCGCCAGGTAAATCCTGAAATGCAGTTAGCAGTTAGATTTCGACTTCTTTTGAGCCTCTCTCTCTCACTGTATATATATGTATATATATATATATATATATATATATACACACACAGTACATATACACAGACACTCGCTGGTAAGAGATTGATGTCTTGCCCGGTAAATCCTGAATTGCAGTTAGCAATTAGGTTCCAACTTCTTTTGAGCCTCTGGTGACATGGTTGGAAGCGAATTCGCCTTTCAATTGAAGGGGATAGGGTTCGATCCTAGTATGAGATAGAAATTTATTTCAATTTGACCACGATCCTGTGTTAATTTTCATCTATAGTATATATATACACACAAACATATATATATATATATATATATATACATATATATATATATATATATATATACACAAATATATCATTAAACCAAGAAACATTTCCTTTAACAGGGAATGACTACTGAAGTTACCAACACAATAGTCACTGCCCCTTTCATATTTTTACATACGAATCTTAAGAGAATGCACGCCTGGTACATCACCCTGCTCTCTCTCTCTCTCTCTCTCTCTCTCTCTCTCTCTCTCTCTCTCTATATATATATATATATATATATAAATATATATATATACACATACATATATATATATATATTTATATATATAAATATATATACACACATATATCCATCTATTGCTATAACATTCGATGTATTAGGTAGTAATTGAACTGGAGGAAGGATCAGAAAAATTAAACGTGCTTATATACATAGACTTGTATAAAATACACACAAAACACACACACACATATATATACATATATATATATATATATATATATATATAAGATGCTCATAAGGTGTACTTTTGGTATTTTTCAAGTCAGCCACAGAAATTGGAAGACAACAATTCGTACTAGTTTAGATGATTTATACTTTGAAATGGACAAAATTTGATAATAGGGACAATTGGGATGACTAAATTAGCATCTTGCAATGAAAGGATAGATATAGTGACCTGCATACTTTTCATAGTTCTGTAAATGCTTTTTTACCGTAAATGTACATTCATAATTTGAGACAAAAATGTCTTTACGCATCCATATGATCACAAAAATTATGTTAACAAGGCATACAAAAATTATGTTAACAAGGCTGTTGCTTCTGTCTGAAATTGGTTGTTGTGTAAGAAAGTAAATGACTATGCTGTTTACATAACAAGTAAAACTGTGGTAAACATCATCATATCATATCGTGACAATGTCGAACCCAGAGGAAGGCGTTGTCTGCCTCTCTGAGGTCGATCTGAACAAGGAGGGCCCAGTGAGCACCCTCGTAAGATGTTTTTTTTTTTTTTTTTCCATAGTGTTGCCTCACATAAGCATTCAGGGGTTGGTGGCCAGTCCCCATTTGTGGTAAACGATTCTCATTGAATCTGATAATATAAAGAACAGCTTAAAAACGCGTAGGCTATGGTAACAACGGCCCACAAAGTATTAAACCTTTAGTTATTCCTTGGCGCATATAAAGATCCCAAGAGAGAATACGTTTTTTGTGACCACATTCCTAAATCACCTCAGATACACTTCCGCTAAGCCATCAAACAAACGCAGGCTACAAACGAGCAAGAAAAGACGCCCACTCAGATACAAAATCACTTTCCCGTCCGGAGATTCTCATCAAGAGAGAACTTTTGCTCGGAAGACTCAGAAAGCAATTACACTGGCAGACAACTTGGCTGAAACTTCCATGCCTCGCACAGATATAAGAACACCTTCACTATTTTTTTATGCAAAGGCCGATGGGAGGGCGACCCGATGCCTTAAAACTATCCCAGGTTCAAAAGCAGCAAGAAAAATGGTGAGAGAAATAGAGCCTATGCTAGTAGGACAGGATAGACTGGCCTCAGAAAGACGACAAAAAGCAAGAGGGCAGAATGCTACATGTAGTTTACTTACAAATTCCTTTTTCATTTACCTTCAAGAGGCTTTTTTTTTTTTTTTTTTACTTAGAACTTAGTTTGACTATTTGACTATTGGCTTGCGTACTTGTCTACTTCTCTGTCATTTGGAATTATTACCAAATAAATGTTTTGTTGATTTTATGGCGATTTAACATCATTTTGAGCATTTTGACTGGAAAAAAAGAGATTAGATTAGAGGAGAGGTAAGGAAGTAACATTGCGGGAAAAAAAGGACCTTTAGCTTTGGCGGAGATTCGTGGTCCTCGAATTAGGAACTGGAAAGGTTTATTAAAATCAAGTCCTATATTCAATCGGAAATTAGATACATAAAGGGATACATTAGATACATTTTCAAATAAAAATTTCACTGAAGCAGTAGCATCAAAAGAATTGATCGGATTTGAAAAGGATTTACAAGCTTTGGAAACTTATCATTACAAGACGCAAATACCTATCGCAAATGTTTAAGTGATAATAACGACATCATATCCATTGCTTTGAAAAAGCTTTTTAAAAAAAATACTCTAATACATCACTCATAACAAAACGAGTCTAAAAATAGGAAAGCAAATCCTCATTGGTTGAGAATGAAAGGAAAATTGATGAGGCTCTCAAAAGCTCTCATTGCATTTTGACTTTTAATAATTTTTTTTTACAGAATTCTTAATGTGGATTTGAATTCGTAATAACAATAAACAAAGCAATTTCTGCCATCCATTGAAAATGCTTTAGAATTAAGGATTAAATATGCACTTCAAGGTATTTTTGTAATTGAATTTTTCAATTAATATAGAGCTTATGATTATATATAGAATCTCAATTAAAGGCAAATAATATTCAATCTGTGATATGAAGGCAATCAGTCATTAACTCATTTCGCAAAAATGTTATAATTACTGTCCCAAGAAGACTCAGATTTTAGGAATAACTTTATTTTAACTATCTTTTGTTTTCTCTTAGTTCGCTCGACAATCTTTTTAACTTAAGCACATCTAGTTAACAATGGTTGTTAACATCAAAAGTTAATAGGATGTTCTAACACATTTGAATGTTTATGAAAAAGCATTTTGAGAGAGAGAGAGAGAGAGAGAGAGAGAGAGAGAGAGAGAGAGAGATAATATATTTTTAAGTTAATTATCAAGGACAAATTAATTTAATTTCAAGTCACCCATTTCTCTTTTGTTAACCGCGTGTTTATTGTGTATCAATAAATAAGTTTTTATAAACAAAAAAATGTTCAAAATGGCAGGCAATAGGAATGAACAAAAAGTAAGACTCCAACCGAAGTATTTTCCAAGACATTTTCTAAAAACAATATAATGACAAAAGATTTCCTTCCGGACGTCTCTCCTCCAGAGAATTATAATTGTGCCAGTGACGATTTTGCCTCACTTGCGATTCCTTGGCTCAGAAAAAAAAAAAAAAAAAAAAATAGACGGATTTCGCTGACGAGGGAAAGGCAAGTGTGGCAATAGAGCAGTTTTAACTTCGCGAACGGCAGGGAGTTCTCTATCATATTTTACCAAATCTCTCTCTCTCTCTCCTCTCTCTCTCTCTTTGTGGTAGTGCAATCAAGATGTAATCTCTCTCTCTCTCTCTCTCTCTTTGTGGTAGTGCAATCAAGATGTAATCTCTCTCTCTCTCTCTCTCTCTCTCTCTCTCTCTCTCTCTTTTTGTGGTAGTGCAATCAAGATGTAATCTCTCTCTCTCTCTCTCTCTCTCTCTCTCTCTTTGTGGGGTAGAGCAATCAAGATATAATCTCTCTCTCTCTCTCTCTCTCTCTCATCTCTCTCTCTCTCTCTCTCTCTTCTTTTGTGGTAGTGCAATCAAGGTATAATGGAGTCTATCTACGATTAGTTTGCATTTACGTTATAGGAAAACTAAAAATTCTTGCGTTAATAATTTCCCGATTACTACAAAACCATCTCTGGAATTATTAAATAATTTATTAATCCTCCATTGATATATATATATATATATATATATGTTGTGTGTGTGTGCGTGTGTGTGTATGTGTGTGTATGTGTCTAATTCCATCACTCAACCAATGCAGTAGTGATGAAGAGCCACGTCAAAAAAAAAAAAAAAAAAAAAAGTCATTCGAATCACGTGTCGATACCAACTAATAAATGGAGAATCGAGAAAGCAGTTTTCCTGTTATCCTGAAAACTATCTGGAGTACAATTTGTCCGGAGAGATGCTGTCTTTGATTTATGGACGTCACAAAGATATTCTCTCTCTCTCTCTCTCTCTCTCTCTCTCTCTCTCACTCTCTCTCTCTCTCTCCTCTCTCTCCTCTCTCTCTCTCTCTCTCTCCTGACGATAAAAGAAATGCATAAAAAAACTTGGAGAAATATAAGTACATGCTCCTATTGGTCATCATTATCATCATCCTCCGTTACTAGTCAACTGCAAAAGAAATGCCTCAAACATATCCTTCCACTTACGTCTGTTTATGGTATTTCTGTGCCAATCCACTCCCGCAAATTTCCTTACTTCGTCAATCCATCGTCTTCTCTTCGATTCTCTGCTTATTTTATAATCTCTTTGGAACTCATTCTGTTAATCCTAAAGTACATCTACTGTCTGTCATTCTCATTATATGTCCTGCCAATGTCCATTTCTTTTTCTTACAAGTTGTTAGAGTATCCTCTACTTTAATTTACTCTCGTATCCATGTTACTCTTTTTACGTCTCTAAGTACCATTCCCATCATTATTATTTCTATAGGTCTGAGTTGTAACTAGCTTATGTTCTACAGCTTTAGTATGGATCTGATTTTCTAATGCATAAGTTACTACTGATAGGACCATCTGATTAAATACTGTTCTCTTTAGAGAAAGTGGCATTTTACTTTTCATAACCTCATTTTGTTTACCAAATGCTCACCATCCCATGCGTATCCTTCTTTTAATTTCGGTCTCGTGCCCTTGGGAAACACTTATTGCCTGTCCTAAGTAACAAGCTCCAGAGGCTCGTCCATAACACTTATTTGTTCTCTCTGCATTTTCATTGAACATTACCTTAGTTTTACTTATATTTATTTTCAGTCCTACATTTCAACTTTCTTTATTCAAATTGTCTATCATCATTTGTAATTTCTCCCATGATA
>NC_090763.1:56075049-56082549 GCF_036898095.1 Palaemon carinicauda
GAAAAAATATATAACAAATTATTTCAAACATCAAGATCAAAAAATAACAGAACCTAAAGAAATGGAAAAAAGTAATAAACTGGAGCAAATAGAGAGATAAAAATAAAATATGAACGCAATAATAAATAAAAAAAAAAATGAAGGTGAGGCAGGGAAGAGTGTTGAAAAGAATTAGCTTCAGGGGGCTAAGACAAAGGAGGTACACAACAGCCCGTTAGGACACATGACGTGAGAAGTGATAAAAGTGTCGCGCTTAATATTACAGGAACCCTCTCCGTCCAAGGGCTGAATGAGGCCGGCGCGACCTTCCTGATTACTTACAGCAGGATCACGAGCAAAAAGGGCAAGAAAAATAGTTAAGGGCATTCCTCTAAGGAGGGAGAAATTTTCTTTCTCTCTAAGATGCAAATATTAAAAAAAGATACATTAACGTTCAAAATAGTTAAGGACATTCTTCTAAGGACGGAGAAATTTTCTTCCTCTCTACGATGCAAATATTAAAAAAAAAAAAAAAAAAAAAAGATACATTAACGTTCTGATAAAAAAAAATGAAAAAAAAACAATTACTGTAAAATCTATTATTTTCTTTCTCAAATGAAAATATTAAAAACAAGAATGATATATTAATGTTATGGTGAACATTCTCCTAAGGACGGAGAAATTTTCTTTCTTTCTACGATGCAAATATTAAAAAAAGATACATTAACGTTCTGATAAAAAAAAAATAAAAATTGGAAAAAAAACAATTACTGTAAAATCTATTATTTTCTTTCTCAGATGAAAATATTAAAAACAAGAATGATATATTAATGTTATGGTGAACATTCTCCTAAGGACGGAGAAATTTTCTTTCCCTCTACGATGCAAATATTAAAAAAAGATACATTAACGTTCTGGTGAAAAAAAAATATTTGAAAAAAAAAATACTGTAAAATCTATTATTTTCTTTCTCAGATGAAAATATTAAAAACAAGAATGATATATTAATGTTATGGTGAACATTCTTCTAAGGACGGAGAAATTTTCTTTCTCTCTACGATGAAAATATTAAAAAAAGATACATTGACGTACTGATAAAAAAAATGAAAAAAAAACAATTACTGTAAAATCTATTATTTTCTTTCTCAAATGAAAATATTAAAAACAAGAATGATATATTAATGTTATGGTGAACATTCTCCTAAGGAGGGAGAAATTTTCTTTCTCTCTCTACGATGCAAATATTAAAAAGATACATTAACGTTCTGATAAAAAAAAAAAATTGAAAAAAAAAACAATTACTGTAAAATCTATTATTTTCTTTCTCAAATGAAAATATTAAAAATAAGAATGATATATTAACGTTACGATGAAAAATATCTAAAAAAATCAAAATAATGTAAAAGTTAGTAGCCCAGCGGCATAGTAAGAAATATGAAACCAATTGTTCAAATTGTTCTAAAAGCACCAAAATTGGCACACATGTGGATTAATACATTCTGAACAATTTTGGATATGGAGGCATTCAAGATTCTCCCCGTAGCCCCTTTGGCGACCATTTTTCAAAATGGCCGCTATTTACCGTAAGCGTCATTGAATATGTACCATAATTTGTCTTTTTGTGGATGCTAAAGGTGATAAGTGTGCTAGAGGTGATAAGTATTGTACAATTACACATACTTCTGTGCTTACCAAATAATTTGGCTACCATTTCACAAGAAAATGAATTTTACTTTGCAGCGGCAGCGTTGGTGGCAGTGACGGCGGCTGCAGTAATAGTATAGTGTTGATAGTCATGGTGCTTGTAGTAGTAACTTGTGGTAACATGGTGGTGTTTTGTGTCTTTGCAGGTGAGGCAGCAGCAGCACCACCTGACATCAGAGACGCGTTGTTCCAGACTGCAGCCATGGCAAAGAAGTTCCAACTGGTCGATACTTTTGAGCAACGTACTCCCACAACACCTCCTGAGACAAACTGGAAGCTGTGTCTTGTATGTCAAGAGGAGACAACAGAGTCACTTGTCTGCCCAGTACTGTCTAAACGCCGAGACCCTGGGAGTGGATACACGACAATGGCTGCAAACTTGGTCAAATTTGATGAACTCGGAGAACTGCCAAGAACTGTTCAGTTACAGAGACTAGATGAAGGACAAGGTGTTGAGGCGACAATGGTTGCCCACCAGGCCAAGTGGCATAAAACATGTATGCTCAAATACAATAACACAATGCTACGAAGAGCAGAGAAGAGACGCATCGCAAGCAGCTCAGCATTTGATAGTACTGACAATGTCCAGGCCAAGCGCGCCAGAACACACTCTTCAGAAGCCACTACCAGCGGCACCTCCTGCTTTTTCTGTGGAAAGTCTGGCAGAGACCCTACATGAAGTAACAACCTTCCAGGTGGACACACGCGTACGGAAGTGTGCAGCGCAAGTTGGGGACAATGAACTCATAGCCAGGCTCAGCATGGGTGATATGGTGGCTCTGGAGGCCAAGTACCATTCCAAGTGTTTGTTGGCTCTTTACTATCGTGCAAAGACCACTGTAGAAGCCGAGCAGAAAACTGACCATGAAGGTGTAATGTCAAGAATCGTACTGGCTGAACTGGTCCTGTATATCGAGGAAACCCACCTAGAAGAGGGCACCACCCCAGTCTTCAGACTCGCAGAACTTGTAAAGCTATACACAACAAGAATGGAACAGCTCGGGGTTGTTTTGTGCCAGAAAGTTAATAGCACAAGGCTGAAAGAGCGCCTGTTAGCCCAGATACCAGGCCTGAGATCCCACAGCAAAGGCCGAGATGTTTTACTAGCGTTTGATGAAGACATTGGTGAAGCGCTAGGCAAAGCCTGCGAGCAAGACTGTGACACTGAGGCAGTTCACCTTGCGCGTGCTGCACAGATATTTCGTCGATATATGTTTGAAGACACTTACCAATTCCGTGGATCATTCCCGGACGGCTGTCAGGAGGACTCTGTGCCAAACGTACTAGTTGCAATGGTAAATATGGTGCTGGATGGCCCCACCATCAAGAATCAAAGCCATTCCTCTTCAACACAAGCAGCTCTTTCCATTGCGCAGCTTCTCAAGTTCAACAGTGTCAAGCAAAGTCGGGAAGCAGGGAGCAACCAAGACACAGGAGCCTCCAGCTGTCAGACACAGTACGTCTCAAGAAACTCCTCTTCCAACCTATGTTGGGCTGATGCTGTATGCTGAAACACGCAAGAGAGGACTTGTGGACAAGCTCTTCTCTCTGGGCCTAAGCATCTCATATGACAGAGTCCTACGTCTTTCTGCCCAGATGGGAAACAGCGTGTGTCAGCTGTACCGCATAGAGGAAGTGGTCTGCCCGCCTACCCTGCGTAGCAATGTGTTCACAACTGCGGCTGTGGACAACATTGACCACAACCCAAGTGCCACCACAGCCAAGAATTCATTCCATGGAACAGGAATCTCGCTTTTTCAACACCCAACGTGTGCAGATGAGGGAGTGGATCGTAGCATTGCTCTCACTGGGCGTGATACTGGATCAAAGACGGTTGAGCCTCTACCAGAATATTACACGGATGTACGTCCTGTTGCTTCTTCTGTCAAAGGGCAAATGATCCCAGCTACTTCTGTGACCTCTCTTAGACGCCACAACTGTGAGCAGCACATAGAAGATGAGTATATGTGGCTGGAGAACACGAGAAGTGTTCTCAAAGATGATGTTGAGGCCTGTGAAAACACATCATGGGCTGCATACCATGCAAGGCACCAAGATCCAAAGCAACCAGTCATCACACCAACGTCCCTGCTTCCCTTGTTCCAGGAGAGTGCTCACACCGTGGCAATGATCAGACACTCTATTGATGTAGTCAGGAGTGCAGTTAAACATCTCAACCCAGGCCAAACTCCAGTTCTGACTTGCGACCAGCCACTATTCACTCTAGCAAAACAGATCCAGTGGAAGTGGCCAAACACATATGGAGAAGACCAACTGGTGGTGATGTTTGGGGGGGTTGCATATTGAGATGACGGCACTGAAGACCCTGGGTGACTGGTTGCAGGGAAGTGGGTGGACCCAAGCACTGGTACAAGCAGAGATCACAACTGAAGGAATAGCAGACTCATTTCTTCGAGCAGCTCACGTCACACGCACCAGAAGAGCACACCAAGTCACAGCGGCTGCGTTGTATAATCTCCAACGGCGTGCCTATGACAAGTACAGCACCACCAATACAGAAGATGATGAGCACCCTGAAAGCTTCGAAGACTGGTGCAGTCAGAGAGAACAGAGTTATCCGCAGTTTCAGTACTGGTCAACAGTCTTGGCACTGGAGCTGTCCACTCTGATCTATGTGCGATCTCTGAGAGAAGCCAATTTTAGCATGTACGTGGATGCTCTGACAGAACTGGCTCCGTGGTTCTTCGCACTAGACCACACGAACTATGCCCGATGGATACCAGTGCATCTACGGGACATGGCAGAACTGGCAAACAAACATCCAGACGTCTTCACAGAGTTTAGCAAGGGACACTTCACAGTCCAGAAGACCAAGAGGATCTTTTCAGCAATCCCTCTTGACCAAGGACATGAGCAGAACAACGCGTATGTCAAGGGTGATGGAGGAGCCATCGGCCTCACAGACAATCCAACTGCACTGAGGCGCTGGATGGTTGCCGGACCGGAGGTTGCTAGAGTGATTGTGGAATTTGACGACTTCAATCTGCATCCACACGATCAAGAGGAGACACGTCACCACGAAGAGACACCAAGTGTGCAGAACACTTTTGCCAGAGATGTGCGCTCACTCGTGGCCGTCATTGAAGAGCTGGGCAACCCTTTCGAGGAGGACAGTCAGGACTTGCTGGTGCTCGACACAAAGGAGATCGCAGACCCTGCAGTCATAGAAACAGTCCGTAACGCCAAGCAGATTGGCCAAGACCAGTTTGAAGCATTCTCAAAGGAATGCATCGTGGACAGAACCAAGTCCATTGAGGTGGCAATCCACCGGAACAAGCTACCACTGTTTGCGACCAAGAGAGGACCCAATATACCCAAAGGAAAAGAACAGGTCAAATCTCTGAAGAATGATGTTGCGCTCTTCGCACGATTATATATCGGCTGCCAGACCCGTGATGGGAATCTAGAAGAGTTCTTCAGGCATGAAAATCACCAATGCCCTCCAGCTTTATCTGACGGAGGGAGACTGTACCTAGGGAGCAAGAGTGACTTGCTGGTGTGCCTTGAAGGCCATGCTGAGCCTCAGTTTGAAGCTCCTACTGTCACTGCTGTTGTCCTCGATGGAGCAGTAATCGTACAGATGTTGAAGCCGGGTACTGCCAACACGTTCGAGGAATATGCACAGCAAGTGTTCATCCCATACGTTGTACAACGTTTCCAACATGTATCACGTCTTGACCTTGTGTGGGACAGCTACAGAGCAGATTCCCTGAAGGCATCAACCAGAGAACAGCGTGGAAAGGGAGTACGTCGGCGTGTTGTCGACTCAGCAGTCATACCAGGAAATTGGCAAAGTTTCCTGCGAGTTGATAGCAACAAAGTGGAGCTCTTCAGCTACCTCTCCACCATGCTTGCAGAGTCCTTTCAAGAAGAAGGCAAGGAACTGGTCGTCACTGATGGGGAGCAGGTGATCTGTGTTCCACAGCAAGAGGATGTCAACTCACTTGCACCATGCAACCAAGAAGAGGCAGACACCCGCATGATGCTACATGTAGCACATGCTGCACAACATGGTCACCACCAGATACAGGTTCGAACAGTAGACAGTGACGTCGTGGTCCTAGCAGTGATGGTAGTCCAGAAACTACCAGCTGGAGACGAACTCTGGGTAGCCTTTGGGACAGGCAAGAACTACCGCTACATTGCAGCCCATGAAATAGCTTCCTCCCTTGGTCCAGAGAAGGCATGTGCTCTTCCAATGTTTCATGCCATCACAGGGTGTGATACTGTGTCAGCCTTCGTCGGACATGGGAAGAAATCTGCCTGGGCAACATGGAACACGCTGCCAGAACTCACTGATGCCCTGCTGAGTCTGGCAAATGCACCCACAAGCATCCAAGAGGATACAATGCATGTCATCGAGAGGTTTGTCATACTCCTGTATGACCGCACAAGCAAATGCAAGGACGTCAACAAGGCGAGAAAGCAGCTCTTTGCAAAGACGAACTCTGTTCAGAACATCCCGCCAACCTACGCTGCTCTGGAGCAGCATGTGAAGAGATCTGTCCTTCAGGGTGGTCATGTCTGGGGCCAGGCATTGGTACCAACGCCCGTGCTCCCTCCACCAACAGACTGGGGCTGGCATCGGAGTGATGATGGGCTCTACACACCACTCTGGACCACACTCCCTGAGGCATCCAAGGCCTGCTATGAGCTGGTGTCTTGCGGATGCAAGAAAGGCTGCAAAAACCGCTGCAAGTGCAAGAACGCTTCAATGCAATGCACTGGTCTATGTTTCTGTGAAGGCGAATGCCAGTAGATTGGGACAGAAAACTTGCTAACCAACATTATGATCTGTAGACATTCATAATTCTGGTGACCAGATTTGAAAAGTTCGGAATCATAATTAACATAGTGTGGCAAAATCTACGTTATTGTATTACATGTATGTACTGCAGGATTACACAAGTACTGTGCCTAGAGACTGGGCTTTTGGTCGACTATATAACTACAATCTGACCATACTGTAAACTTCCCGTACTCTGTGTATTATTTTGACTAGCAATTTTGCCAGCAATTTGAAATAAAAAAGCAACTTGAGCAATTAAAGTGTGTTCCTGAAATCAGGTACTGGTTATTAGAGGTATTATGTCATTGAGTATTGAAATCTTCATCAAATGTCCACTTTTTCAACAAAATGGCGGCCAGTTTGGGGGCCATTTTTGAGAAGATTCATCTAAATATCTGTTAAACATTTATTGATGTTAATTCTGATGTAAAAAAAGGGAATTTTGGCCCATCTAGCACCAAACTAACGACACATAATGAAGTCTATGTAATGACGCTAATGTTAAATGGCGGCCATTTTGAACAATGGCCGCCATATCTTCCTAAGGGCTAATCTTGAATGCCTCCATATCCAAAAATGTTTAGAATATATTAATCTACATGTGTGCCAATTTTGGTGCTTTTAGACCAATTTGAACAATTGGTCTGCTATGCCGCTGTACTATAGTAATTTCTTTCTTCAATGCAAATATTGAAGAGAAAAAAATACATTAACGTTATGATAAAAAAAAAATAATAATGTAAAAGTTAGTTAAGACAAGTAAATATACTGAACTTGAAAAGCCATATTCATAAACATTTGCTGGAAAAAAAGGGTTATTTCAAGCCTAAGTAACTCTTTGTTGCCTCTTTAAACTTTAATGACCATCAACATTCGAAACCAGGTTGCCAGCTTCTAATTTATATTGCCCGTCTGAGAATACTAAGAAAATGAAAATGGTAAAAAATAAACAGTAGTACAGTAGTCTCAGGAGCTCAAACAAAGCTGCCAGATAATGAACTTGACAG
>NC_090763.1:56087549-56090049 GCF_036898095.1 Palaemon carinicauda
CTGAATGACATAAAAGGAATTATACAGTTCTTAACACTTCGTTTCTTTAAAGAAATTAAAACAATAAGTGGTACGATGTTCATAGATTTATATTAACACTTAAAAACCATATCCAATTCAAACTCATAAATGCTACAAGACTCAAGTTATATTAACACTCTAGTAACATAAGGAATTCAAACTCAAAAATGGTAATAGGCTCAGACAGTTATATTAACACTTGAGTAATTCAAACAAAATAAAGTTAATTATCGACATCAGAGACATGCGAGAAGACAGATGTGGAGGTCACGGGTCACATGATAGTGAACACCATTCGAGAGAGAGAAAACTCCTGATACTTTATCAGAAGTTCTCATGGAGTGAGTTTCTACCTTCAAGCAATAACGACACAGCTCCCCCCCCCCTCCTCCTCCTCCTCCTTCATACATCAGCCACAACTCGCAACAATGGTAAAGTGATTCAATTTGTTAATACTTTCTATTGTTATTGTGAATTATTAATTTGTACTTATTTCTGGTGTTAATGATAATAATTTGCTATTTATAAGAGATTACAAACATTTAAAAATGACTATATGCATATCTATGGGTGTCTGAAAGACATTGAGTGAATTCCTTTCATTTCTTTTGGGAAGAAATGTTTTGGTACGAACATTTTGGGTTAAAAGCTCACTCCTGAAATGGATTAAACTCGTATATCGTGGTACTACTGTGTATATGTGTGCATCTATATTGCCTCAATAGGTGTAAGAGAAGATGAGAATGAAGGTATATATATATATATATATATATGCAGATACACACACACACACACATATATATATATATACTGTATATACATACATATATATATATATATATATATATACATACAATATACATATAAATTTGGAGAGCATTATACCAGTTTCGTATTTTGAGCCTCTTTTCATAACCTATAGAATCTGTTATGAATGAATTCCAGAACCATTTGATTCTGATGAAGCTGAATTCAGTAATTATGAAAACTAGAGCGTACTAAGCATTTTAACTGTAAAAATAAATCGCGTAGGCCTAGAAGTCATCGGAACCTATGCAAATCTCTGTGACACAATAAAATCTGGAATTTATATTTTATTCCTATATGTTCCTAATAAGAACGAAATATTAATTCTAAACTTTCAGAATGATGAGAATAAATTAACGATATATCATTCTAAAAACATTAACAGCGTCAAAACAGATATGTCCTTTATAAACTATTAACGATGTCAAAAACAGATATGTCATATATAAACAATAAAAAGACTTATGTCAGCCTGGTCAACATACAATTTAAATGAAATTTAAATGTATATATGTACCTTAATATATCTTGGAAAAAAAAAAAAAAAAGCGAGTACAATCTTGTGCTGAATAATAATTACGCAGACACACTTAATTATAATTATTATTAATACTTGCTAAGCTGCAACCCTATTTGGAAAAGCAGCATGCCATAAGCCCAGGGGCTCCAACATGGAAAATAGCCCAGTGAGGAAAGGAAACAAGGAAAAATAGAATATTTTAAGAGCAGTGAAAACACTAAAATAAATATTTCCTATATACACTATAAAAAACATTAACAAAACAAATTTTTTCATCAGTGATTGCAGATTTTTATTATTCGTTCATTTTTTTTTTTTTTTTGCGTTGTAAACTAATTACATTTTGACAAATGGTCCATGCCATTTCCATCATAGAGGTATTCCAGTTTTCATTGGGTGGTATGGATTTATTACCCAATATAGGAACTGACTTTTTTCGTTATGGAGGCAAAATAGGCCCAGCTGTGCTTTACTGTACGAATTGAATATGTAGTGGAATTGTTCACAAAAATGCCTTGTTTCTATAAAAAATATATTTATAAAAGTTGTTCAACAATATTTATTATTTTTTTATCCAACACCAACACATACATACATACATATTTACTATATGATCACACTTACACAGACGCAAACACACACACACACACACACACACACATATATATATATATATATATATTGTGTGTGTATGTATGTGTGTGTGTAAGGACACAAGTGCACGAGATTATGCCGGAAACATTTCAAAATTTACACTATGGATCTCAGTATATGGAAATTAATAGGGTAACGTTAGTTTGTTTTTAACTATCAGTATATTTTATATATAAATATATATATATATATATATATATACATATATATGTATGTATGTATGCATGTATATATATATATATATATATATACCCTAGAAGGAAAAAAGGAAAAATAGCCTAGTGCGGTAAGGAAACAAGGTTAGGAATAAAATATAAGCAAGGAAATAAACGATAAAAACACAATATTTTAAGTACAGTAACAACATTAAATTAGGTTTTTCATATATACACGACAAAACCTTACAAAAAACAAGAGGATAAGAAATAAGATAGAAACGCGTACCGTAGTGTACCCTCAAGCAAGAGAGCTCTAATCAAAGACAGTGGAAGGCCATGG
>NC_090763.1:56095049-56110049 GCF_036898095.1 Palaemon carinicauda
GATGGTATCTTTTATCATATTCTATTTTAACTATATCGACAACAAACTTATATAAGAAAATGCTGACAAAATCCAATCATTTTAAAATAATAAAAGAGGAAAAACTTGATAGGAATTACAAGAGAAAAACTATTTGCTCACACAAACTTTCCCCAAGAAATCAAGTACATACCAAGAAAGGCAGCGTTAAAAACCTAGGTCCCAGCGGGAGGTCGAGACCAATGACGGCAGTGACCCTACATGACAAATCTCGGTTAATTTCATGTGGGCGTGAGGTGAATTCATGGCGATGTGGGTAGAAACTGGAAATTGAAACGGACAAGAAGTTTCCAACCAAAATTGGACGACGTGAATCATGATGACCCACATTCCATGGACTAGAAGAAAAGTCGTTCGTAAAATATCAAAGAAATTTTGAAGCAAGAATTTCTTTGAATGAAAGTATGTTCTAACATAGCCTAGTTACAACCCAAAATGTTATGGAAAGAATAATGATGGGAATAACACTAACTGAAAAAGAACAACAAAGATACAGGAGAAACTAATTTAGATGTACATGACAGATAATAAATGGACTTAACGAAACAACAAAAGATTACAAAAGCAGGGAAAGGAAGAGAAGATGATGGATTGCCCAGCTAAGAAAATATCCTGGTGTAGACTGGCATAGAAAAACAATCAACAGACGAAAATGGAAGGACATGTCTGAGGCCATTGTCCTGCATTGGACTAGTTACAGCTGATGATGATGATGAAGTCAAAATCAAGATATAGGAAACTGATTCCAGAAGGGGAAGACAGAAAACTCTGAAGACAGTCGGATGGATTTAATTATATGTGTTTGAAATCTAATAGAAAGTCTGAGATTGATCAAAAATCCAAAAAAGAAAAAGAATATATAATTCTTGACCGATATAAATTAAAAGGGGAAAAAAGTTTGAAGAAAAAATCTTGGGACATAAAACAAGTCTAAGTCAGACACCATGATATATAAAATGTAAAAGGACCGAAGCCAATATAAAAACACTGGGCTTATAACGTCCTGCTTTTTTAACTGGGGTTGTGGCTTAGCAAGTAATAATAATAATAATAATAATAATAATAATAATAATAATAATAATAATAATAATATATCCTTTTTGACGTTGTTACTGTTTTTAGAATGATATATTGTTAATTTGTTCTCATCATTTATTTCCTTTCCTCACTGGGCTATTTTTCCCATGGGAGCCCTTGGGCTTGTAGCATCTTGCTTTTCCAACTAGGGTTGTGGCTTGGCTAGTAATAATAATAATAATAATAATAATAATAATAATAATAATAATAATAAAAATAACATGAATTAGAAAGCCAATATTCGTTGTGAAAGATAGAAGTTTTAATTCTAATGAAATAGTATTCTGAATTAAAAGAAATATTGAAGTAGTCATAAAATTAGATCCTTACATAACGCAAAACATTTTAAGTTAGAATCAGACAAAATAAAGAATGTTTAAAATCGATATGGGGGAAGTTGAAAAAAAAATTAATGGAAGCTAAATCGGACAAAATTATATCAGAAGCCTAAACCATTGAGAAAAAAATCTAACCCCTAAACTACTAATGAAATAAATCTAAAGCCAAACCCGGACGAATTAAAACTGAAATCTGGAGGTCAAAATCAATTCTTCAAAAATTTGGAACGTCTAAAAATAGAATGACACGGAATGAATGTAAGAGACAAACAATATACTCATAATTCTAAAATGAAAATGTAATGGAACCGGAATTCTTGACCTTGTCCTCAACTTTAATTTGTTCCTCAGTTTTATTGTTTAATTGGCAGGGAAAACATTTAAAATATGAAATTACGTTTACGTTTTAATTAGAAGAAAAAATAAAATTAATTTTTCTACTTAACCTTTGAATTCTAAGTATAATCTTTATCATGACTTTTGGAGTCTTACCCGTAGATATAATACAATAGTTCAGAAGCTCATTTTCAATTATTTAGATATATATATATATATATATATATATATATATATATATATATATATTTATATATATACACATTTATATACATATAAATGTACAAACACACACACACACACACACACACACACACACACATATATATATGTAATGATTAGAATAGTAATATTACATGTTTAAAACAAATGACGTAATATGTCATGTTGGTTGGAAGAGCTGGCCGTGAGATTTGCTATGGTCAACTCAAATTGTGTACAGGATGTAAGATGCTAAGTTGTCATTCTTTCTTAGTGTCAACACATTGTCTCTTCGTGTGAAAGTTTGTGACGTCACCGGATGCAGGTGTCTTCCGATTCCGTCACGTGGCTAGATTAAAGCAAGCATACGATATCTGTGATATCGATAGTTTATTCAGTTCTTATCTAAACTTCACCAGAATTGGTCATGTGGACCAACACAGCTTCCTCCAGTGATGGAGATGTTTAACTCAGTTGTTTATATACAATAAAACTTAAAAACCACTAAGATGTGTTCAATAAACCATTTAAATACATCTGAAAACAACTCATACTCAAATGTGTGCTTAAGACAGTAGCACACCAATAAATGGTGGCAGCGATTAAACTCAAAGACAGCGGTTAAACTCTAAGAATTAGAGAAATATCTTCAAGACTTCAAAATAAATAGCTGTAAAACCAGAGATATATCTTCAAGACTTCAACATAAAAGCTGTGAAACCAGAGAATGATCTTCAAGACTTCAAAATAAAACTATCTACAAGAATCTACAATTTTGACTAAGTCCAACGAAAATGCTAACACCAACATATGTTAGTATACAAATAGAATCTTCAATCAACATCCTAGGAAACCCAAGGACTGGCATTCAACTATTGCAAAACATATCCAGGAAGACCTACATTCTACAAGAAACTAGAACGAGACATCGCTAACAAAACATCAAGAGAGAGAGAGAGAGAGAGACGACTCGACTTCATATATAAGCTAAGTACAAAGATTTTGTATTCATTTCAGTTTGTGCAGTGAAGTGTAGTTATCACAAGTCGTTAGTCAATTATTACTGGGGTGAGTGAATTCCTAAACTTTGTTATAAGAAACTCCGAATTCTCATTTAGAATTTTTCTTTCTTTGTGCTAATTCCTTTTTCTTTCATAAACTCTTGGGGGGAAATGTATTGGGATTAGTAACATTGTTGGGGGAATTTTATTATACATATGCGTTTACGCAGTGGGCGTCTGTACTCATATAGATATTTTGATAGGATTGAAAGGGGTCAAAGAGATAGAAAAAAAAAGAATACAGCAGTCATGGCTCCTCCTGTCAGCCCTACCCCTGGACCTAGTGGTGTAGGCCAGGCTAATCCTCCTCCAATTGTGACGCTTGTAAATGCCAGGTCAGCAATCCTTCCTTTTCAAGGCCGTGTCAACGGGTTCTTGCCACAAAATGTGGAGTCATGGATTTCATCCGTTGATGCCCATTTAAATGCCAAACAAATCGTAGATCCTTTTGTACAATTACAAGAAGCTAAAAGTTTTATAGATTTTTCTAAGGGGGATGCGAGTGCGTATTTAAGAGGTGTTTCATTTCAGGAAGCAGTTACTTGGGATGATTTCAAAGTTAGGTTACGCGCGATCTATGGGGGTGAGGAAGCTTTGGATGTAGTGTTAACGTTACGAAATACACTTAATCAAGCCACTATGAATCGGCTTAATGTTGTTGAGAGAGCAGCTCTCATAGCTGATAGGCTTAACGAATATCAGGACATTTTAGGTAATTCCACTTGGGTTACTAACGATAATATCTCCGTGAAAGATTTTTTACGATTAATGTATTTAACTTGCATGACACTTATGTTGCCTGAAGCTTTAGTGCGGTGCTTTGATAAGAAGTTAATGCCTGCAAGTACGGAATTGGATGTCTATAAACAGATAAAGAAGCACATGTCCAAGTGTCCAGATCTCGATCCCGTGTTAACTCAAGTTTTTGCTAAGAATGAAACAAAACCACAAACAGTGAACGTAATTAATAATCCAGTAGCGGGAGTGACGTGTTACAACTGCAAACGTCAAGGTCACATAAGCGCAGACTGTAGAACGAAATTTTGTTCAGTTCACAACACAGGATCACATTCTTATAGTCAATGTTACGCGCGTAAGACACAACAATATCCTAGAAATACACAGTCAATTCCACAGTCAGTTCCATATGGAAATAAAAAGAAAAATCCTCATTTTAACAATAAGAAGAAACAACAAAATGTCAATGCAGTTCAGAGTCCGAAACAAACAAACACTTCTTCAAATATCGCTGAGCCTGGGCCGTCAAACCAGACCTCGCAAAGTCAGCCTAATTTTCAGAATGTGCAGAGCAAAGCAAATACCACATAGTTAACTCTAGAGGGGAAGAGAGTGATGTTGGGTCAAGGTCATTTATGTCAACATCAATAGTATTGAATAATCAATTTAATGTTTTATCAGATAATTGTGAGACAATAGATTTTCCTATGAAACACACGGCCGAATTAAGTAAAACAGTGCATGCTCCCGTAGATTTGCAACGAATTCATACAATAATAAGCCAAAATGAGTTACGGCCAACCTTATATGCTGTAAATTTAGAACACAAATCCTTTACGTTATTTTTTGACTCTGGTAGTCCACGTAATATTATGGATTTGAAGACGCATCATTTGTTGTTTTCGAACTTTCCGATTGAAAAATCAGGAATCAGACTTTCAGGTATAGGAAATAATGAATTAAACGTCATAGGCATAACTCATATTCAGTTCAGAGTCGGTAATCGCACGTTTGCCAATACATTTGTTGTTGTGAAAAACATTAATATGTATCCAGCTGTAATTATAGGATACCCATCTATGGGAAATCAAAACATTATCTTAGCTCCTGCAAAGCACGGCGTGTATATCAAAGGGAAATTCTATAAGTCTTCTAATACTTTAAAGTCAGTTTTGGATAAAAAGGAGACGACAAATGTAACCGTAACGTACGTTGAAGAACCAATAACTTGTCTCACTAATAAAGAAATAATATACGCGACTCAGCAGAATTCTCGTTCACCCGTAATATCATCTTGCACGCAATATATCGAACCAAACATACCTTCGAATTTAATAGTGCAAATAAAGAAAACACTACCGGGATCTGAAATATTAATCCTTTCCGATACTTTGAAAACCAACGGATTGTCTGTCACACAAGCTATTTATACAGTAGGCTCACATCAGCAATGTAATATCGAAGTCTGTAATCATTTAAATAACACTTTAGTAATTCACAAAAATCAACATATCTTGGATGTAGAAGTTTATAAACATCGTATTCTTACCGTTGCTGAAATCAATCACTCTCAATCAGTTGCGGATGAATCCCTTTTACGATCTATTAAAAATAAAATCAGTAAGGACATTCAAGATGAAGAAATTCAGCAGAAAATTTT
Source organism: Palaemon carinicauda (assembly GCF_036898095.1). Lineage (NCBI taxonomy): Eukaryota > Metazoa > Arthropoda > Malacostraca > Decapoda > Palaemonidae > Palaemon > Palaemon carinicauda. The sequence goes on from NC_090763.1 coordinate 56,100,500, forward strand.
TGAACTTTTAAATAAATATACAGATGTCTTTTCCACTACGGATGGATCCTTAGGAAAAACAGATGTGATCGAGCATCAAATAAGGTTAAAAGACAAACAGAAAATTATATATGTACCCTCGTACAGACTCCCTATGAAATTCCAGAATGAAATAAATGATGAAGTAGGTAAAATGTTAGAGGAAGGAGTCATTAGAAAATCAAATAGCCCTTATAATTTTCCTTTAATAGTTGTACCGAAAAAAGATCGAACATGGCGTATCTGCGTCGACTTTCGTCGTCTAAACGAGGAAACGATCCCTGATCGATTCCCAGTGCCATGTACTGACGATATTTTGTCTTTGTTAGGTCAGAATAAATATTTTACCAGTTTGGACTTACTTAAAGGCTTTCACCAGATATCATTAGAAGAAGATAGTATCCCATACACAGCCTTCAGCACAGCCAGGGGACATTATGAATTTTTACGGATGCCTTTTGGTTTACGTTGTGCTCCTATAACATTTACAAGAATGATTAACATAGTGTTTGGAGACTTGTTAGGGGATATATTGCATGCCTATATGGATGATCTTGTAATCTTTTCCAACACCTTAGAGGAACATCTACGTAAGTTAGAACTAGTACTACAGAGATTAAGACAACATAACTTAAGGGTAAAGATTAGTGTGAATTTTTCAAAACAGAATTAATATATTTGGGTTTCATGGTGTCAAGCCAAGGTCTTAAAGTAGTCCATGATAAGGTGTCGGCTATACGTAATTTTCCCATACCTACTAATGTCAAGGGAATACAGCAATTTCTGGGTTGTAGTGGATATTACAGGCGTTTTATACGCAACTATTCAATAATAGCCGCTCCTTTAACTGATCTTACGAAGAAGGGCGTAGATTTCATATGGTCTGAGCAACATCAACAGGCGTTTAATACTTTGAAAGATGAACTGTGTAGTTCTCCTATCTTAAAATTTCCTGACTTCGGTAAGGAATTCTTCATTGCAACAGACGCCTCAGACTTAGGAGTAGGAGGGGTATTGCTTCAGCAATATGATAAACAGTTTTTCCCGATAGCTTTCTATTCTCGAAAATTGAGAACTTCCGAAAGTAAGTATGCAGTAATAGACAAGGAAGGACTAGCTATTGTTAATTCGCTAGTGCATTTTAAGTTCATAATTTACGGTTATCCCGTTAAGGTTCTTACTGACCATAAACCACTAACAGAGTTCTTTAAAGGCTTCAATCACAGCCCTAAACGAACTCGGTGGCATTTAATCATTCAAGATTTTGGCGCAAGAATCGGGTATTTACCTGGGAAAGCAAATATCATTGCGGATGCATTATCACGCAACCCCGTGTCATCTTGTACGGAGTCTTTAGCTGAATTAATAGATATATCAACATCCATGCCTATTGTAAAAACAATATCTGAACAAGAAGATTTAGGCTGGAGTGCTGAATTGTTACAGACTGAGCAAAGAAAAGATCAGAAAATAGAAACAATTATAAATGCTTTGAAAGGCAATCATAAAGAAAAAGAATATATAAAGTATAAGCAGCAGAATTATGTAATCAAAGATAATATTCTGTGTAGGACTGTGACAAGGAAAACCCGCAATACACCACATGTAACTAACGACCAGGTAGTAGTACCAAACTCACTTGTTTCCACTGTCCTGAATTGGTTGCATTCAAATCCATTACATGGACACCCTGGGTTCTCATTAATGTCACAGAAAGCCAAATCATTGTTTTATTGGCATACAATGCTTACAGATATAAAAAGACACATAGCTAATTGTCGCACATGTCAGGAAAACAAAGGGCATACGAAAACACCTGTTAGCTTAGGAGCTTATCCTGTTCCCAATCAACCCTTTGAAAGAATACATTTAGATTTGTTAACAGGATTTTACGAGTCAGACAGAGGGAATAAGCACCTCTTAGTGATTATAGATGCTTTAACTCGATATACAGAACTAATAGCGCTTAAAACTAAAACTGCGATTGAATGCGCTAGGAAGTTTTACGAGTGTTACATTTGTAAACATGGAATTCCACACATGATAATCTCAGACTCGGGTGGTGAATTTAATAATCACTTTCTTACCTCATTGTGTGAATTCCTCAACATAAAGAAGATCAATACCATGATATATCACCCAGAGTCTAATGGGCTAGTGGAAAGAGCAAATAGGAAGATATTAAATATATTGAGGGTAACACTAGGGGGATCAGACCCCAACTGGGATATTGCAATACCGGCGGCACTGAGTACTCTGAATCATTCATATCATATATCAATTAAAATGTCACCGCATGAAGCATTGTATGGTACCCCAGTTAGAACACCTTTCCATGTATTAACGCCTACAACTAATCTATCAAATCCTTTAAAGGAATGTATAAATGCAAGTATAAGTCGATATGATATCCTTCGAAAGAATTTAGAAGAATCACAAATCATAATGAAAAGGAATCATGATAAAATAGCGAAACCAACTAAAACATATACCGTGGGTGATAACATCTATATTCAAATCAATGTCAGAAAAGGGCTCAACTATAAACTAACACCTAAGTTTGAAGGCCCATTTAACATTTTGGAAACATTAACGGCCAATAGGTTTAGAATTCAAAACGTAGCCCAACCCACGGATGAGAGAATAGTACCATTGTCTCACATAAGAAATTAAAAAGAAGTGAGGAAAAATTTTAATTTTTGTAACTAAAAGTTTTCTTTTTAATACAGGAGTAATTACATATGTTTTTTCTCGTTACAGGTTTCCAAGATGAATTTTTTGTTGTTGGGAGTGATATTGTTCGCTCAGACATTTTTTTTCGTATGGGATGAGTTCTAAGACTAAGAATATATATTTTAAATATGGCAATATAGTTGAAAGACAAGAAGACATTTTTATTACATCAACCAACGTAATTGTCGAAGTGCATATGCAAGCAATTTTTCTTCAAGAGAATGATGTCACTAGCTTAAGAACCGCCATTTCAAGGTTTTCTGCATCATTGGATGAGTTGCATAGGAGACATTTTCATTTGACTACTAAGAGTTTGCTTGGATCAACATTAAAAGTTGCAGAGATGCTATCTGATGACTTGAAAAATAAGACTGGAGAGACAGGATCTTTGGCTTATGACCTTTTGATGTGGACTGTAGGACACGAACAAAAAGAAAGACGGAATCCGTTCATTTATGCTGCATTAAGCATCTTTGGGTCTGTTGCAAGTTTAGGTTTAGGACTTTCCAATCGTCTTAAAATTAGTAATCAAAATAAGAAAATTGAGTTCTTGACTCATAAAGATGAATTGATTATGTCAGAACTAAGGGATCAGTTAGCTTCAATCAATAAAATTATGGATTTGTTAAATGAACATTCAGATAATATCGTTCAAATTATGGAAGTACAGGATTTGTTAGCAACATTAACGTATTATGATTCAAAGATAGATCACATACATAACAGAATTGCACATTTCATTGAGAAATCCAAGGATTATGTAGAAGCTATCACGTTAGCAACTAAAGGTGTATTGTCGCCCCATTTGTTGCCTATACGTTACTTAAAATTGGTTCTGGAGAACACTAGGGATAAACTAGGCTATGTTCCTTTGTTAGACGAACATAGGTTAGAATTTTATTACAGCCTAATTACAGTAAACGTAGATAAGATGCTAAGATGCTAAGTTGTCATTCTTTCTTAGTGTCAACACATTGTCTCTTCGTGTGAAAGTTTGTGACGTCACCGGATGCAGGTGTCTTCCGATTCCGTCACGTGGCTAGATTAAAGCAAGCATACGATATCTGTGATATCGATAGTTTATTCAGTTCTTATCTAAACTTCACCAGAATTGGTCATGTGGACCAACACAGCTTCCTCCAGTGATGGAGATGTTTAACTCAGTTGTTTATATACAATAAAACTTAAAAACCACTAAGATGTGTTCCATAAACCATTTAAATACATCTGAAAACAACTCATACTCAAATGTGTGCTTAAGACAGTAGCACACCAATATATATATATATATATATATATATATATATATATATATATATATATATATATAATTATGCCTTAGAGAATAAAGGGAAATACATAAAACCCACAGAGATTTTCAGACATGTCAATTACTAAAGGAACACGAACAGTATAGATACAAAAAAAGACAAAAAAAAACTTACAGCTAAAGTAAGAGGAAATGAAGCAAACTTCTGATGCCAAAATCAAACGAAATTCACCTGAAGTTAGAAAGCATATTAGACGAAACTGCATCAGCTGATGATGCTTCAAAGAGGGAGTCTGTCCGTTGCTGCCCTGATGAAAGATCTTTTGATGGGTTGCATCGGCATGCAATGAAAGTAGCCCCTGCAGTGAGTGGTTCGGGAGGAGAACTCCATAAGAAGATTAAACATTTTGGTTGCTTGAATGTTGATGTTAGGAATTTATAGAACAGTTGACCTGCTAGCTCATATGCATTGTATATATATATATATACATATATATATATATATATATATATATAAAAAACAACAATAATTGCAGACATGTTCTTATTCATGTCTGGGGTTTGGCCACTTCATCACAACGCTGGCCATTGCGGATTGCTGATAATTGGACAATTTAGTCTGGTCGCTCACAGCAAACCAACCTAGTATGGATGACCCTGGCTATTACAGCATAGCTGATCATGGTGATACACCAACCCTTTCTCCACGTTAAGTATCCCCACTCAGAACGGATATATATATATATATATATATACATATATATATATATATATATACATATATATATTACTGTACACACATATATATATATATATATATATACATATATGTGTGTGTGCGTGTGTATGTACATCATCTTATGTTACGCGTTTTTGTAGGATAATTCTCAAATAAACATGATATTATTTATGGTTTTAACTTGCTAACGAATTTATTTTGTTGAATTTTTTTTTTCAATAATCAATTCTTAAAACGGTTATGAAAATTCTTTCCTTTTCATCTAGTTCCTATAAAATAGCTGTTCCCTAAAGTTTGTGTTTGTAGAGTTGTAGAAACACGTAACTGTTTACTAAATTGACCCAGCTCTCTCTCTCTCTCTCTCTCTCTCTCTCTCTCTCTCTCTCTCTCTCTCTCGTGTATAATTTTTAGCACATTCATTTCCGTCACTTCCTCTAAATTTTACGCTAATTTTTCGTTTAATACATTTACATATACGATGTAATTAACTAAAAATAAAAATAATAATCTCTTCACATCGGTGATTAAAAGCCGTAACCTTCCGTTTTATTTACATTAAAAAGTCCTTAAAGTAAATTTATAAGGATTAGCTGAAAGATTTGTTCCTTCCTTTCTGGAAATATTAATCTACTTCCTCTAGCTCATGACCATTCCTATGTTTATTTTTTTAATCTTTTCAGTTCACAAATCATTTTGAAATGTTGCTTCCTATAGTACATCTTCTACAGGAAATTATATACCTAGAATTGGCTACGTATAATTTTAAATAATTTCAAGCGTATATAATTAAAGGGTTCTCAACTTGAGAGATTTATTAGTAAAGAGTAAATTACTATGAGAGTATTTGTAGGGATATTTGATCGTCTGGCTGATGTGGATTAAATGATTATAAACAAAATTTCAGATAATCTTGCAAATCAACACACACACACACACACACATCTATATCATATATATATATATATAAATATATATTATATATATATTTTATTTTAATGTTGTTGCTCTTCTTAAAATATATTATTTTTCCTTGTTCCCTCTCCTCTCTGGGCTATTTTCCCTGTTGGAGCCCCTGGGCTTATAGCATCCTGCTTTTCCAACTAAGGTTGTAGCTTAGCAAGTAATAATAATAACAATAATATAATAATAATAATAATAATAATAATAATAATATATATGTATACTGTATATATATATACTATATACTATATATATAAACACCACACACACACGCCCCAAACACACGAACGAGAATTAGGTATACTTATGAGTGTATCTCTCCTTATTCTTAATTTCATATAACAATAAAAAAAATCCGGTAAAAATTGTTTTTTTCCTTTTCCGTAATGACCACTAATGGCTAAAACACTCCACGATGTCTTTTAATGCTTAATTCCAATGCGAATGACATCCTTCGCCGCTACGGAGATAAAATAAACAAAGAACAACTTTAAACAAAATTCCTAATGTTTTAGTCCAGGCTATTTGTTTGTGTCACACAGCATGACGACAAACATCAAGTATGAATCTCTACAAAAACCTAACCGAAGTTTGATTTCGTCACCACTAATATATTCTAGATTTTGAGAGTTCTTAATATTGGATAAGGAAATTACATTCTTTTTCTATCGGGCTAAGGTTAATGCGTTTGCATTTTCTATCACACGGAGGTGTTCAATCTCTGAAGGCTCTTTCATTCATAACAAACTTCTCTTCACATTAGCTGGTATTTTACAAATAATACATATAAGACAAAATATCTCCAACGTAATAAAGGCAGAGAGAGCTCGTCCTTCCAGTGAAACGGATGTAATTACACGAAGTAATATATAGTTCATTATATCAGTAAGATATATAGCTCTTCATGACCAGCATTTGGTCGCAGCAGCGGGAAAGTGCCTCAGCAACAGCGCCAGCAGAAGCCTCTTACGACACCATTTACAAGAGTCATCAAAAGCGTCGTAAACACCCAGAGTGTGAGAATGATTTTCCATGGTATGGTTACACGGCCCAAGCTGTGAAGAGGCTTAGGGGAAGACGAGAGAGAGAGAGAGAGAGAGAGAGAGAGAGAGAGAGAGAGAGAGAGAGAGAGAGAGAGAGAGAGAGAGAGAGATAATTTTATTTAGATTAAAGGAATAAGAGCGAATTGAAAGAAAGAACATAATAATATTTAAAGAGATAGATAGATATGGTTTAGCAAGAAGAAGAAGAAGAAGAAGAAGAGAGAGAGAGAGAGAGAGAGAGAGAGAGAGAGAGAGAGAGAGAGAGAGAGAGAGAGAGAGAGAGCGTGTAAGAAATGGAGAGGAGGGGGAGAGAGGGGACAGGAGCCGCTAAGTGGCGGAGGACTAGTCACTTCTTTTGTCCTTTGTTTTTTCATCATAATTTTTTTTTCTCATATTGATCTGGCAGCTGAAGGGATCGAGAGAACTTTTATAAATCGCCTTTCCTCTGATTGGGTCTATAAATCATAGGCCCTTTTTGTAAGGTTCCCCCGCCAGCTTTTGGAATTGTCTGGCAGAGGTTATTCAGGCATGAATTATATTTTTCATCTCTGCTCCTCCGCCCATTTTTGGCAGCAAAGAGCCTCATTCAACTGTCTACTCCCATTGGTCTTCGATGAGACCGTTGTTGGCGTTCTATCAGAAATTCCCTGTCTCAAACAATGTCTTGCTTAGTTATTGTTCCTGCAACCCAAAAACTTACTATAAATATACTTAACAGTCCATATATATATATATATATATATATATATATATATATATATATATATATATATATGTATGTATAAACATACTGTATACTGCATATACTGTATATCACACACACACACACACACACACACACACACATATATATATATATATATATATATATATATATATATATATATATATATATATATATATATATATATATATCAGTAAAGGTTCGATTGCCGGTTGAGACAGAATGACTTGGGTATTTTCTGTTAAAACTAATTTTATTTGTTCTAGACATTATGGCAAAGTGCTTTGTAAAACTGTAAACTCCTCCTTAGATACTAGATGAAAACTGGAAGTTTCTGGAAACGACTACTTGAGAGATAAAGAGGGTTTGATAAATTGTGTGTATATATATATATATATATATATATATATATATATATATATATATATATATATATATATATATATATATATATGAGTGGGAACGTGATGAAAGGGTGTACGTACCGCCATGATCAGCAAAGCTGTACTAGACCTGGTCACCCATACTAAGTTGGTTTTCTGTGGGGGATCAGACGAAAGTCTCCCATCATCACCCATCCGCACTCGCCAACGTGGTGATGGAAACTGACAAACACCAGACATGAATAGACATATCTGAGGCCTCTGTCCTGCAGTGGACTAGAAACGTCTGCATTTGTTGTTGTATATATAATGTACACGTGTCTGTTCATCTTAGAGACTCTATTAGAGCTGTTCATTCGAAGGTACAGAGTACATTGGCTACTATAAAGTGATGTCACTTAACACAATTTCACTCAGATACCTAATTTGATTTTTAAATATTCTACTATACAACACATTAACAGAATACAGTACAATCGGATTTCTTACACACAAAGGCTATTTGGACCTTTTCCTTGCATTTACGTATTACTTATGTCCCCGTTATTGAATTTCCTAACGCTGTCCTATAACAGTAGCTTTTATGTGGGCTGTCACTCGCATTTGTTATACGAAGTAATTCTCTATGATGTATAAATCATCCATGTCATTGTTTTTTTCCTTGGGTAGCAGTTTGGCTTCACAATTCCCAGATCATAAAAAAATCTGATGTTTTTGGTGATAATTTACAGCTCTTGATAGCTTCGTTCATTAGGTTAAACAAACTAGCTATTTCTTTGAATAACTCTGCAGTGAATGATGTTTTCATCTACTTAAAAAAAAAAAAAAAAATACCACCAAGTTTTCTACAGTAAAAATTTTTGGATTCATTTCCTTTATAGCTTCTGCAAATAAAATTCTTTTTAAATCTATAGCATCTAGACTTGCTTTTTTTCTATTTAACTTTTTTTCACAAAAATTGCAATATGTGTCCTTCATGAACTTCCTAAAGAAATATCCAGGGTTGTTGGTGGGCTACTGGACATGTCCTTGCCTCGCCATCTGTCGGACTAGGGTTCGAGTTCCGTTCGAGCTCAATAATTTCTTGTAGTGTCAGTGTCTCTCTCTCTCTCTCTCTCTCTCTCTCTCTCTCTCTCTCTCTCTCTCTCTCTCTCTCTCTCTCTCTCTCTCTCTCTCTCTCTTAATCAAGGTCAGTTTCTCTTCTGGATATTACTCATTCCTGTGTTTCTCATTACGTATTCGTCTTATCTCCCATGGTATTATAACTGTTCAACAGAATGAAGTATTGCATTGTGGTCTGACGCAGGGACCGGGAGGTCATGCAACATCTTATTCCCCTACCTACAGTAGACAAAAGCTTTAACAATAATACTCCCTTTCACTGTCTACTGCTTATTAAAAAACTTTTGACATGAAGCACTAAACCAAACGAATTTAATTTTGTTACATAATCCAGTCACAGGATTCTTCAAACACAGATCTTCAGAGGCTCTCGCTCTCTCTCTCTCTCTCTCCTCTCTCTCTCTCTCTCTCTCTCTCTCTCTCTCTCTCTCTTTAGCATTTCATTAAAGGAAAAATTTCATTATTTTTAAGCTGCTTTTGAATTTTCTCAAACGATGAATGGACCAATAATTGATTCAACAAATCACCCACATTAAGGAGCCATTCTTACCAACTTTA
>NC_090763.1:56117247-56134747 GCF_036898095.1 Palaemon carinicauda
GAGAGAGAGAGAGAGAGATAAAATTTTAAAACCACTAAGATTAATATAGCTTCGTTCTTGGCCAGTTCGAAAATAAGGCATGTTAAACTTAATTGGTCATAATTCTTTATTGCTGATCTTCCATATACCCCCCCCCCCCCAATAGCATAAAAGAATTATAACTTATTACATATCTGAAGTCATGTGAATTATTATCCTACAGGCAGGTGAATGGATATGTTTATAGACTACACATATGAAGCAAAACTTTGTAATTTCCTCTATAGTTTTATTTATTTTTTAATTGTTTATTTCTGCATTTACTGGGCAGAGACATTGAGTTCATTACCCTCATCTACCTTTACATAAACGTAGCCGTGAAAGCCCTCATAGCTAACAGATACAATCTCTTTATACATCAGGCACCCCCCTGTCTCTCTCTCTCTCTCTCTCTCTCTCTCTCTCTCTCTCTCTCTCTCTCTCTCTCTCTCTCTCTCTCTCTCTCTCTCTCTCTCTCTCTGTAAGTCGGTAATCTCATATTCCGGTCAGCACTTCTCGCTAGTAAAAAATGTTGGCATATTTTCTCAGTTTCTCCACAGTCTCGAAGTTCTGCCAAGTTGTCGTCTTTGTATATTGTTGTTGTTCCTAAAGATTTTCCTATTTTTTAAGACACTTGCTTTATTCTTATCTGTAGTGATTCATTTTTAGGTACTTATGACATCTACAGTTAAAAAACCGGCGAGTCCTTAGTTATAACCAACCTTGCATAATAAGTCTGAAATATTACATATGTGGTTATACAAAGTCTCGATTATTTCAAGGATGTCTTTCATTAATGTTGATGGGAAGTATTTTCCCCCTCGTAAATATATATATGTGTATAAATATATATATATATATATATATATATATAATATATATATATATATATATATATATATATATATATATATATATATATATATTCAGGGCGAACATTGATACATACTGTATTTTGACAAGTATTCGAGAAAATGTATTTCAAAATACAAAATTATCTAGTTTCCTTGGGATATTCTTACTCAAACTTGTGCCAGGCCTGATCTCCTGTCAACAGAATAAATCTTCCTATATATAGAACGATAAATCCCAAGGATTTCCTTTTCCTCTGCACCTCTACATTTTCTTGGCTAACCTTCTTATTGTTTGTTCTGTTATTCTTCCATTGACGTTTTCATTTCATTAGCATCATTTCCTTGCCATCTTACTTTTTTAGGTAATTAGGGAATGGTATATCAATCTTCGTAGAGACTACTTTAATATTTAAGTATGTCTGTGCCTTGATATGATATGAAAAAATTAAAAGTTCTATGGAAAGTAGTATATCGTTGCGAAATAAATCCTTACATAATATACCCCATATCAGAAAGTCAATCTGATTTTTCGAATGTTGACTTTTCCGTTCTGAAACTCTTTGAATGTTGACATTCATGTTCCGATACTTAAGCAATGTTGACATTCCTATAATGACACTTTTATACTATAAAGGTGCACTGAAGTTTTTTGAATGTTGACATTTCTGGTCTGAAACTTTTATAATACTTTTCTGAAACTTGCAATTTTGACATTTACATTATGAGACTTTACAAATGTTGGCTTTTCTGTTCTGAATGTCTATGATAAGCTTTTATGTTCTGAGACTTTCTTTTAATAATGGTATTCCATTTTTTAAACTTTTGCAATCTTGTGTACAGAGGTCATCTCTCTCTCTCTCTCTCTCTCTCTCTCTCTCTCTCTCTCTCTCTCTCTCTCTCTCTCTCTCAGAATTAGCTCCCTAAGCTAAATGAAACCTTTAAATTTATTTAAGAAAATATTGGATTCCCTTTCACTTCCTAATTAAGGAATCCAAATGTAATTAATGAAAACATAAAAAAAAATGGTAACGTCATATACTGTATCTTAGAAATATCAATAAATGAGAACTAGATTATGTTTAACAGATTGCTATTACTTGCGCCAATCATAAACATACATTTCAAAATTTTCCATCATAAACATATATTTCAAAAATTTTCTAATCTCCCCTATATAGTTAGGAGCAAGTGTCTGGCTACACACACACACACACACACACACACACACACACACACATATATATATATATATATATATATATATAACGGATTTTGAGCGAAGCGAAAAATCTATTTTTGGGTGAGATGGCCATGTCGTCCTGATGGAAGTTCCTATAGGGTAGCTTCCTAGGGTATATTACAACTACGGCGATATTCCCAGAGAATTTACCTTAAGGTACCAGAATTCTAACTCCTGGAGCGAGTATCCCTCGTGAAAGGGATATCGCGACATATCAGAGGACGTATTCTAGACACGTCACATGGCAATCTACGACCTGAACAGAGATTCGTCTCGTAGGAGGGAGATTGACGAGATACGAATTCGGGAAAGAAAAAGGGGAGCCGCTCCCAAGGCTTCCCTATCCCCCGATTCGTATGCGTGCCTGGCGCCAATCCTGGCGCCATCTGTATTCCTTGTAGCGTACACGAGGTGCTACAGATACTGTATGTAGGGAGGGGTCCTACAGCCCTTTCTTAGAAAGGCAAGGGCGGGTCCATCAGGACGACATGGCCATCTCACCCAAAAATAGATTTTTCGCTTCGCTCAAAATCCGTTTTTTGGGCTCAAGCCATGTCGTCCTGATGGAAGTGTACCAGAGCATTACTGTATCTGTGGATTCTCAGAACGTGCCGTACTCCCCGGAGGTAATTTTTTCCCGGTCGACTAGACCTAGAGACCTAAGATGTTACCGTTATACATCTTTTCAACTAACTATAAACTATGTTAGAGCTTCCTGCCCCCTACAGGGAAGAGTCCTACTAGACTCTGGAAAAGTCTCGAAGAGTACATATATCTATGTACGAATACCAGGCAAGCTAATATAGTGGTCTCGCCCTATATTAAGTAAAGCATAGTTTGTTAAGGACCACTGCGTCAATATGAAATATCGACCAGTTTTCCGCACAATACTTGTATTGGACAAAGGTTTTATATCCGCATAGGAGGAAAACCAATGCAACATAGCTTGCATAAAGGAACAATTCTATTAGAATTATCCCAGATAAGGTACATAGAATGAATGCTCAATTATACCAGTAAATTGACACAGGTGAAGGAGACGCAAGGTTCTCAAGAACCAGATTATTGACAGGCAATAAATAGACAGGTTAACCACAATTTTATATATATATATATATATATATATATATATATATATATATATATAAGAAGAGGATAACCCAAAACTTTAAGCATAAGTATGATAGTAAACAGGGCTTGTTTGTCTGAAAGAAAAACATTAGATGCCACTTTTAAGATACCGAGGTATCAAAGTCATAAAAGCCTGTATTACAAATCAATGACATTAGCGTTAGAAACGCTCGGCACACATGTCTGCACTTATGCTAGGTTCACCTTCGGAAATGGAACAGTCTGGATGGGCAACACAGTGCCCTCACTTAGTTTGTAGTACAGTATGTAACTACACACTCACCCTGGAATTAATCGTCCCAATTAAGACCACTGTTCCTCGCAGAGTTAAACAGTAGGGTTAACACCGCGACCCACTGCTACCACAGATCTCTTTTAGTTCCTCTACTTGCTTCGCATAGTGGCGAAAGAACACCCTGGAAGACTTCCAGCCAGTGTATGAATGGAGATGTTCAAAATCCATGCAATTAAAGAAATTTAAGAATGAGGCAACTTTCCTCGGATCGTGACCTGCGGGTGTATTGTCAGGATCCGCTCTGCGAATAAAATATGTGATTTTCGCTCTGAGTTGATTCAGAGATAAATTTGAGCCTGATGTTTCTCCCCTGAATAGTTGACCACCCTTGAAGTCTGAAGTTCTATGAAGATAGACCTTTAGGCATTCTACTGGACATAGAGATGCATCTTCTTTCAGAGGGCAGATTCTCCAGGGACCCCACCTGTTGGTGGGTAACTCATTCTTGGCGAGAAACGTAGGATCCGGAAACAGGTTCAGTTCTTCCCCATCCAGGAACTGAACACGACCTGCCTCTCTCGAGAGGCTACAATCTTACTAACCCTGGCCCCGGACGCGAGTGCAAATTAGGAAAATAACTTTTTGTGTCAAATCCTTTAACGCACATTCTTCATTGCTCAACAGAGAAGCGAAATGAAGAACTTGTCTAAAGACCATGAAATGGGCTTTGGAGGTGCTGAAGGTCTGAGCCTAGCACAGGCTTTCGGGACTTTATTAAAGATCTCGTTACCTAGGTCGACCTGGAAGGCATATAGAATGGGTCTTGTCAAAGCAGACTTACACGCTGAAATCGTGTTCGCTGCCAACCCTTGACCATGGAGGTGGGGAAAAAAGATAAGCAGAAGTCTGTCAAGATCTCCTGCGGAATCTTCGCCTTGACAAGAGGCCACCCATTTTCTCCAAGATGACTCATATTGCCTTCTAGTAGATTTGCATTTATATTCCTCAATGAAGTCTATACTGGCTTTCGAAATCCCGAAACGCTTTCTCACCGCTAGGGAGAGAAAATCATGAACTGCAGGGTCCGGGTTTTCTGTAATGAAGCGCAGACAGTTGACTTCTGGACTCGCTGGGTCAGAACTGGATCTGGTAGTGGTACAAACTTCAGCTACAGTTCCAATGCCAGGAGGAACCACACGCTGTTCGGCCACTTGTGGGCCACTATTGCCGCTACCCTTTGAAGGATCTCAGTTTGTTGAGGACCCTCAACAGAAGGTTGTGAGGAGGGAACAGATAAATCTTGGACCATCTGTTCCAGTCGAGGGACATCGCGTCCACTGCTTCCGCTAAGGGGTCCTCGTACGGGGCACGTACAGGGGCAACTTCTTGTTGTCTTTCGTCGCAAAGAGGTCTATCTGCAGTTCTGGGACTGATTCAGAATGAAGGAGAATGATCCTGCGTCTAAGGACCATTCTGACTCTATCGGTGTGAACCTGGATAGAGCGTCCGCTGTCACATTGCGGACTCCTTGAAGGTGAACTGCCGACAGGTACCACTTCTTCCTTTCCGCCAATCGGAAGACGGCCAACATCACCTGGTTGAGAGGTGGTGACCTCGATCCTTGTCGATTCAAGTATCTTACAACTACCTCGCTGTCTATTACCACTTTATGTGGAACGAATGACGCGGGGAGACTTTCTTTAAGGTAAGGAGCACTGCCCTAGCTTCTAGAAAGTTTTATGAGAAAGGTCTTGAATAGCCTGGACCAAGTCCCCTGGACTTTTTTCCGATGAGAGTGACCTCCCCATCCCTCCTTTGAGGCGTCTGAGTGAATCGTCACCGACGGGGGAGGTGGCTGAAGAAGAACCTGACTTCTTTAGATGTCTGGCTTGGGACCAAGGCCTGAGAAGAGTACTTAGCCGAAGCGGCTGGTCTTCTCAGATCTCTTCACGCGTTTGATGCATAACTTCTCCAAACTCCGATTGCATCCTTTAGCTGTGCTCTTAGCACTGGGTCTGTCACCGAAGCAAACTGGAGAGAGCGCAGTACTCTCTCCTGCTCGTGTCTTGATATCCTTTCGGAATCTTGAAGTCTCTTGACAGAACCCGCTATCTCCTTCCTTTTCTTCGCTGGGGTGGAGAAACGGTGTGACAAAAGGTCCCAGTGGATCTTAGCCACTGGAACTTTTGAGATGGAGAAAGTCGAGACTTTTTCTGTTGATCTTGAAGCCTAGGTACTCTAGGAACTGGATCACTGACTGGAAGCTTGCAAGCATTCTGTCTCGGATGCTGCCCACACCAACCAGTCGTCCAGGTAGGCTACTACCTGAATTCCCTTTAGGCGAAATTGTTTGAGAGCTACGCTCGCAAGCTTCGTAAAAATCCTTGGGGCTATGTTTAGCCCGAATGGCATGGCTCCGAAGGCGTATAGTCTTCGCTGTAGCCTGAACCCTAGGTAAGGGGAGAGTCGATGGCTAATTGGAATGTGCCAGTAGGCATCTGGCAAGTCTATAGAGACGGAATATGCCCTCTTGGGCAGTAAGGTCCTTATGTGTTGCAGTGTTAGCATTTTGAATTTGCAATTCACTATGAACTTGTTAAGTGGCGACAAGTCCAGAATGACTCTGAGCTTTTCCGAGTCTTTCTTGGGAACACAAAACAGCCTCCCTTAGAAATTGATGGGCTTCACCCTTTTTCTCCAACCGTTCTTGAACGTACTCCTCCATAACGGGGGTGGAGTGTTGGAAAAACCGAAGGTACGGGGGTGGAGTGCTGTACCAGCTCACGCCCAATCCATTCTTGAGTAGGCTGTGGGCCCAGGGATCGAAGGTCCACCGATCCCGAAATTTCAGAAGTCTCCCTCCTACCGGTATCACCTCACTTGGACTGCCGTCCTGAGGTCTTGCCTTCCTGACCACGACCACCCCTGAATCCCCTTCCCCTTGAGGGGCGTCTAGACGAGCCTCTGGCTGCTCCTCTAGGCTTTGCTCGGAAGGAAGTAGACTGCCCTTCGAACGCTGGGGTGAATGCCGTGGACTGTGTCGACACGGCCTGGGGTACCCACTGAAAGGTGGTCGGGGTTTGTGCCACGATCTGGGGCACTGGGGCAATGGCAATTGCAGTTGCTGTTGCTGTCTAAGAGGCTTGGCTGGCCGAGACGGTAGCCTAGTCCTCATAGTCTTCCTCTTTGGTTGAGGACCCTCATCCGGGGAAGACTTTCTTTTGATAGCCAGGTCCCACTTCTGGAGAAGGTTTCTATTCTCCAAGGTGGCTTTATCAAAAACTTCTTTGACCAAGTCGGTAGGGAAAAAGGTCTTTTCCCCAAATGTTGGAGGAGATTAGTTTCTTTAGCTCGTGCCTCACTGTAGCCGAGGTAAACACGAACTCCCTACAAGCTCTCCTTGCCTTGACGAAGCCATAAAGGTCCTTCGTCACTGTGGCCAGATGAGGCTTGGCCACTACCATGAACATTTCATGGACCTTGGGGTCACTTGCCATCGTCTCGAGAGTAGTCTGAAGAGACATTGAGGCAGTCAGTCTTTCTTTTGTATCGAACTCACTTCGCAAAAGAAAGTCAGACAGCTTAGGGAGGTCCTTGCCGAACTGACGTCCGGCAATATTAGCCTCCAACTTTCCCACTTAGAACGTAAGATGGACGTCCTTCCAATCTTTGTGGTCCATAGGCAGGGCCAGCGACAA
Organism: Palaemon carinicauda; assembly: GCF_036898095.1. Lineage (NCBI taxonomy): Eukaryota > Metazoa > Arthropoda > Malacostraca > Decapoda > Palaemonidae > Palaemon > Palaemon carinicauda. The sequence goes on from NC_090763.1 coordinate 56,124,424, forward strand.
GGGTTTACACTCCTCTAGGGAGGGGCAAGACTTGCCGGCCTCGATTGCTTTTAGTACAGCCAGAAACCCTTTCTGTAAAAGGGGGAAGGCTCTAGTAGGCGAGGACACAAAGGAAGGGAGCTTCCTATTCAATGCAGCTACCTTTGAGTTAGAGAAGCCCCTCTCTTTCATCGAAGATGAAAGTAGAGCTTGAGCCTTAGCATGGTCATCACTATGACCTCCTTCGGCTCTGCCTCCTCCTTTGAAGCTGGTTCCTTCCTCAGCCGGACATAACAGTCCGGATATGGTGCCTTGCTGGGCCAGAATTCCACCCTCCAGGGGAACTGAGCCCAGCATATCCGAGATGACGATCTTTCCAGTCGTCATCGACATGTGCTCAGCATACCTCCATGGGTTAGCATCCGAGCACAAAGGAAGGTCTTTCACATTGAGCTTTTCTGGGGCCCATGTGATTCTGCAAGGCACTGCATTCACAGTTCCATTGCAGCCGCCTTCTCCTGATTCTCCTTCTGCATTTGTTGGATCATTCCAACAATAGAAGAGAGGGCCTGTCCCAGCTCTACTGGGAGACCGGCCGATGTAGAGGGGCTTGAACTTCATCCTGGGCTTCTGCAAGGAGGTCTTCCTCCTGACACCCGTCCACATCAGATATCCTGTCATTTAGCTGGATGTCTTGCATCGCGACTGCGACTTCAGCATCCACCTGGATCTGAACTTAGGGGATCTCCTCTTGAGGCTGGGGAATCACTGCATCAGCTGATGCCTTAGGGAAAAGATACGCCCTCATCTTCTCACTTGGAAGATAAGGGCCAGAAGTGTACTTTTGGAAGCCCCTTACCCAGGTACGAAGCTTCTTCCTAGCTATTTAAATGTCTCATTAATCAGGTTAGTGCACACAGTACATACCTGAGGGTCCCAATACCGGAGATCATCCTTGGAGACAGCGTATGCTGAGTGTCTCCTACAAAACTCATGTCCGCAGAGGTTCTTGCTGCTGACATTGCAGAAAGCACTTCCCCCCTTCGGAGTGTCCTTCTGTAAAGAGAAGAAATTTCCATGAGTATCAAGTGAACTATGTATCACTGGATATGCATAGTATAGCATAACAATTCAGAAATTAAAGACACACACTTGTGTTTCCCTCACAACCCATTGCTGCAGCCTTCCAGATAATAAAATCAAAATGGTTTATCTCTACTAGAGTAACCAATGCAAAGTTTCCAGAGGAAACAGGTGGAGCTCACACCTAGGCAATGATTTTAAAATCCGGGATAATAGACAGGGAAGAACTCTGCTTCTTGTCTGAAGGCAACAGCAAAGGGCCGTGCAAGAAAACACAATAGTGTTAGAAGATACAGTGCTGTACCTAAACTTTTACTATAGTTTTCTTCTTACTGTATATGCTATACAGAAGAATACTAGTACAGTATAGGAGGATGTGTGCCGGCCTGCCTTTGCCGGCCGGCACACACCACAATTAGCTTTAAAGTATACTACTTAACAGCTATAGGGCGGCAGCCCTCTGGTTCAAATGCCTGTGCCGGCGGCAGCAGCTGCCGGCCAGCAACAGCCAGTGTTGGCCGGCAATGATTGCCGGCCAGCAACTACACAAGGTAGTACCCAGCTGCCGGCCACACTCTTGGTGGCCGGCAGACAAGGACTGACATAAGCCGGCCGGCAAAGGTACAAGACCGATGCCAGCCGGCAGCAAAAGAACCAGAAGACTACACCTGCCCGGCTGCCGGCCTCATAGGCCGGCAGCCGGCCTCATAGGCCGGCAGCCGGGACAGGTACAGCACTAGAAGAAAATAGAATGGATGCCGGGATAAGAGTGTACACAACCCCCCAAGCCCGGCAACCGAAAGAGTGCATATAAGGAAGGGGAGAAACTTAATTCAGGCTTCCTTGACCAATGCCGTCCGGCTCTGCCGGCAGGCATGGATGAGGGACCAAGAGAGGTCCGGGCAGCACTCGAAAACATAAGACCCTTGCCGTCCAGCATCTCTGCCGGCCGGCAATGGGCTTAGTCAATTCCATATCCCAACCTATACTAGGTCCAGAAGTAGAATGACATACAGTACAGTAATACCCCTGCCGGCCAGCTCTGCCGGCCGGCAAGGTACAGTACAGTAATGGCTAGGCCATTACGGAGATAGAGGGGGAAGGGACAAGAGGGTCCTGCCAACCTTGCTTTAGTGATAGATCACCCGCAGCCAAGAACTTTGTCTTAGCCTAAGGGAGATCTAAGGGAAAGGGCCAGCGCAGTAGTATAATACCTGCCAGCTTCCAGAGCACCAAAGCAAGGAAGGCGTTGCTACTCCCAAGGGAAGATTTATCCTCCCCGAGAACAGCAACAGGACTTAGTCTGGTCGATCACACAAGAAGGAATCATAACTACAGAAACCTTCGATAGTGACCTAAGGGAGCTAAGCTCCCTTTGTAAGTGTTAGGTCAGCGAGGGAGACTCTGCCCCAAGCCAAACAACACGGACTCAGACTAAAAACTCTGTTGTTCTGTCCCTCTTTGAACCAGACTCTGCTGGAACAGGAAGGTACAGTAACACCCTAGTATAGTTTTATCGAAAATAAATTCGGAAAAAACCACTTAGGGATAAGCCCAAGGCTTAAACAGAGGGAAAGGGATTGCATACCTTCTCCGAAGAAAAGAAAGCAACCGGGGAGTATAATAAAGTATACTAAGGCTCCATAAGCAATTAGCCTAGGCACCAAGAGAATCGATTACCTAATTCACCGAAACTCTCACGTATACAATCTTGGAAATATTCCACACAGTCTAAAATGTATAAAATATAGCCTAAAGCTTCAATAAAATTTTAATTACACTCGGAAAAACCAAAATCATGCATTAAGTACTAGGACCAAACGACTAGGCTACATGGCCTAGCGTAGGCCAGAATGGCGAATACTTCGCCAAATAATACTAAGCACGAAAGGAAATCCTATGTAAAGCTAAATAGCTAAAATTTATTAAGCAAAACAACCAGGAATGTCACTCTGACTAACTAATTTATACCTAGCGAGTGACAGTGTCCAGGACACCTCTGGTAGGCTACGGCTCTTGTATCAAAGATTAATCCTATTAATCACTCAAAATTTTACCAAGAGCCTACATTTATACATAACAGACACTATACTCAACTTATCCGAGGCCAACGAAGACGAAGAAGCCATGAAAAGCTGAATAAATCCAAGATTTGCGAGAAAAACAGGAAAAAACACCGAGTTGTTAAGCTACGCAAAAAGGAATACAGATGGCGCCAGGATTGGCGCCAGGCACGCATACGAATCGGGGGATAGGGAAGCCTTGGGAGCGGCTCCCCTTTTTCTTTCCCGAATTCGTATCTCGTCAATCTCCCTCCTACGAGACGAATCTCTGTTCAGGTCGTAGATTGCCATGTGACGTGTCTAGAATACGTCCTCTGATATGTCGCGATATCCCTTTCACGAGGGATACTCGCTCCAGGAGTTAGAATTCTGGTACCTTAAGGTAAATTCTCTGGGAATATCGCCGTAGTTGTAATATACCCTAGGAAGCTACCCTATAGGAACTTCCATCAGGACGACATGGCTTGAGCCCAAAAATATATATATATATATATGTATATATATATATATATATATATATATATATATGTATATATATATATATATATATATATATATATATATATATATATATACACACACACAGACACACACATTTGGTCACGCTCAGCTCTTCCCGTCCCTCGGGTAGGGAAGAGTAGTCAAACCCTGATGAGAGTGGTTGCAGATGTGGTTGTATGCATCTCTAAATACTTAGCTGTCATTTTTAACGGGTCGCATACACAAGTATATCTATGAGTTGATAATACGTTACTGTTTCCGAATACATTATAAACCATAATTCTAATAAAATCAAAATATGGTATGGGCCCTATAGATAAATAACCCCAGAAGTAATTGCCTCGGAAAAAAAAAAAAAAAAAAAAAAAAAAAAAAAAAAAAAAAAAAAAAAAAACCATGACTTTAAAGCTGTCCTTAGTATTTGTTCAAATACAACATTTCTGTAATGCATAAAAATGGAAATAATTGTCCTTCTGCAAGCAGCATAGTGTTAACTGTCATTAACATACATAATTAGATATAAGATATATTTTTTTGAGAAACAGTACTTAAAATATAATCTACCAAGTTGGATGATGCACTACCAAAACAACTGCCTTCTCGGTCAGCCACAAAGGAATATCTGTCAGTAATGCTTTACATTACTCTTGGTTTTTAAGTGATTAAAAGTCCCCAAAACTCTGGTAAGATACATTCCTTTGGGAATTATGTATTTTTGTACTTTTCTATTATATACTTGGGATAACTATATTTTTGTATCATATCATAGCTCTACAGGCAGTAGCCTTAAAGGTTTTTCTTTTATTTTCAGTTATCTCAATTACTGGCACATGGTTTTGATCAGAATATACTTTATGAAAAACCATGGAATGTTACTCTCCTCAGTTTTGACAATTCAACACTGAACGGAGCTGCAAAAAACATATAATATCTAATGAGCCAACCTTCACACCTAGTGATAATTAACACATCATGTTCGAAATTTACACCAAACGATCAAGGCGGAACAATGTACACTAGATGTTTCGACGTAGTTCATATATGGTATCATTTTAGTATATCAACTGAATTCATCTTCATCATCATCTCCTCCTACGCTTATTGACGCAAAGGGCCTTTGTTAGATTTCGCCAGTGTTCTGTATCTTGAGCTTTCAATTCAATATTTCTCCATTCATCATATGCTACTGAATTAGAATATATATAAATATCATTATTTTTGTTATTTCACGATTAAAAACACACATCTAAACCCATTACAAAACTATTCAAAAAATATCCTGCGCTAAAGACTTGCAATTCGGGCAAAGTTCTCTCGATTACAATAAGCATGTGACCCAAATAATCAGCAGAATATTGCTGTTTTTCCTTCATAGCAGCGATTACCAAACCAAACTAGTTTGTAAAAACAGATTCAACTAAAAAATAGTTGATGCACAATTTTCGCTTTGCCAACCAACCATTTCTAGCATATAACATCCGCAATTGGTGGTTTCATAAAATCGCAATTATTGCAGTAATTCATATTTGCAACTAAATTGAAATACATTGACTAAATTACCTTTTTTTCAATCACCATCGTGATTTAAAACTCAAAAACCATTATATGACTAGTTTGGATACAAACTCAATTTCTAGAGAAAAAAAAATGAGGTTGATACATTGATTGCACACTGCAATCAAATCTCATTAATTTGCAATTTTACGATCATATGCGTGATTCGAAGCTAAACTGCCCTATAATACCCAGTTCGAAGACCTAAACCATTTTCAGTCAAATACATAAACCCTTGTGATTCAGGATAACAAATAATTCCTGAAAATGGATGTTAAATCCTTTAACAATACGGGATTGAACGGGGATTTCAGTATCAGTGTTTTCGTGAAGGATTTATGATATAGTAAACAACAGTGGTTTCCTTTTGCTTATTCTTATGATTTTTATAGGTATGGAACGATGTTAATTGTTAACGTACAATTATAAAATCTTCTTCTCCTTCTTTGTCTACATCTTTTCCCACTTCTATGAGGGGTTAATGTTTCTGGTCAGCTTTCTCCATCTATCTCTGTCCCACACTTCATCATTTGTTATTTCATTCTGATTATACTCAATGACTATAGTTGTTTGGGCTAATTTTTCATGGACGGATGCCTTTCCTGCCGCCAACCCTCCCCATTTACCCGGGCTTGGGACCGGCACCAAGTTGAGGCTGTACAATTATAAAGTAATTCAAGAGAAATGACAATATTGCAAGCCATTTAACAATAACATAAAAATAGTTCATCATTTAATAACACGGAATAACAAAAAAATAATTAAAAGGTAAAATCATCTTTTTGGGGGGCGTCAATAGACGTAGAAGGAGATGATGATGATGATGAAAAAACTAAAATTCAAATATAAGAAAACAAAAAAAAATTATATATGTGAAATCTGAACTTGCAAAATATTCCCAATTTAAAAAAAAAAATAAAGACTTATTTCAATCCCGTTTTGGAAAACAGGAGTCGAAATATTCCAACTGAAAAACAGAACGGGTCAGCAGATCTGGGGAACAAAAAATTCCCTTTGAGGAAAACAAGCGAAACTCACCTGCAAACTCTTATTTCAAGAAGGAAGGAAAAACACTGCTCGGGCAATTCCTGCATGTAGCAGTGGAGTTCCAATCATGGTTATTGGGTGGGCAGAGGGTGAAATGATATCATTTGCATATTACATTTATTCCATTTTAATAAATTCTAGCTGATAATTCGCCGTTGTTTTATCTATTACAGAACATTTGTATACCCCAGCTATAAAAAATTACGTCTAATTATTCATATAAATATGCACATACGCACACGCATACACGCACAGATTCAACCCTTCCCACCACCTCCCCCTTTCCCAACCACAACCCGCTGGTTTGGCCATTTGTGGGAGAGTGTGGTTTCCGAGTGTACCTCTCGGGGTACCCCTCACACCAGGGTATGACTACTCCCTCTCCCTCCTCTCGGTTGAGTCCCTTGTTAGGCTGGAGGAACGTAGAGAGTAGAGGTCCCCCTTTTTTTTTTGTTTCATTTGTTGATGTCGGCTACCCCCCAAAATTGGGGGAAGTGCCTTGGTATATGTATGTATGTATATATATGTGTATATATATATAATATATATATATATATATATATATATATATATATATATATATATATATATATATATGTGTGTGTGTGTGTGTGTGTGTGTGTGTATGTATACAGATATATGTGCAAGTAAGTATCCTGGACCAGGGTTTGAAACCCGGCCGGTCAGATACAATAGTCTTTGAGTGATTTCGACTGGGGCTCTGATCCCGAGGTCGATAAGAGAATCCAGACTTTAATGTATTAATATATATGGCTTATTTGAAATATGAAAAACACGTTTATGTGTGCAAAATTGATCATATGTACATATATATATATATATATATATATATATATATATATATATATATATATATATATATATATATATATATATATATTCAAATAAGCCATTTATATTTTTGATACATTAATGTCTGGATTCTCTTAACGACCTCGGGATCAGAGCCCCAGGCGGAATCACACAAAGACAAGAGCTTGTGACCGTCCGGGAATCGAACCCTGGTCCGGCAAGCTTGTATAGACAGTGACTACTACTTGGCCACGAAGAAAGATAAAAGTCAATGACACTTCTTCCGTATTTATACCTATCGAATTTAGGTGTTTTGTACTTAGAATTGAAATCAACCCATCTTCACCATCGTAGCTAATTAGTAGTTTGTTACTTGGCATTTGATTAATGATAAATTTTGCACATTTAGACGTGTTTTTCATATTCAAATAAGCCATATATATTTTTGATACATTAATTTCTGGATTCTCTTAACGACCTCGGGATCAGAGCCCCAGGCGGAATCACACAAAGACAAGAGCTTGTGACCGTCCGGGAATCGAACCCTGGTCCGGCAAGCTTGTATAGCCAGTGACTACCACTTGGCCACGAAATTCACGTTTCCATTTATTTCCCCTTTGTTTTTGATTTTTGACACTTTCCAGCAAATTTTCCAGTTTCTCATCTGAAGGTCTTTTTCGACACATTCAGATTCCAATTTTGTCTTTTCTGCCTTTACTTTACCTACTTCAATTTTCAATTTATTTAGGTTTACGGTTTTCTCAATTTGATTTTCCTTCCCTTTCTCATTATCATTTCTGACACATTCCAGCAAATTTTCCAGTCTCTTCATCTGAAGGTCTTTTTCGACACATTCAGAATCCAGTTCATCTTTTTCTGCCATCAATTCACCTACCTCATTTTTCAATTCCTTTAATTGTTGTCTTTTCAGTTTGGTCTTTCTTCATTTCTGCATTCTCTTTTTTGAGAATTTCAAACAAATTTTCATGTTCCTTCATCTGAAGGTCTTCTTCGACGCAATCAGATTTCAGTTCATCTTTTTCTGCCTTCAATTCACCTACCTCATTTTTCAATTCCTTAAATTGTTGTGTCTTTTTTGTTTGGTCTTTCTTCATTTCTGCATTCTCTTTTTTTGAGAATTTCAAACAAATTTTCATGTTCCTTCATCTGAAGGTCTTTTACGAGGCACTCAGATTTCAGTTCATCTTTTTCTGCCTTCAATTCACCTACCTCATTTTTCAATTCGTTGACTTGTTCTCTGTTTTGAATTTGTTCTTTCTTCATTTCTGCATTCTCTTTTCTGAGAGTTTCAAGTAAATTTCCATGTTCCTTCATCTGAAGGTCTTTTTCGACGCATTCAGATTTCAGTTCATCTTTTTCTGCCTTCAATTCACCTACCTCATTTTTCAATTCGTTGACTTGTTCTCTGTTTTGAATTTGTTCTTTCTTCATTTCTGCATTCTCTTTTCTGAGAGTTTCAAGTAAATTTCCATGTTCCTTCATCTGAAGGTCTTTTTCGACGCATTCACATTTCAGTTCATCTTTTTCTGCCTTCAATTCACCTACCTCATTTTTCAATTCGTTGACTTGTTCTCTGTTTTGAATTTGTTCTTTCTTCATTTCTGCATTCTCTTTTCTGAGAATTTCCAGCAAATTTTCATGCTCCTTCATCTGAAGGTCTTTTCCGACGCACTCAGATTCCAGTTTATCTTTTTCTGCCTTCAATTCACCTACCTCATTTTTCAATTCGTTGACTTGTTCTCTGCTTTTAGTTTGTTCTTTCTTCATTTCTTTAATTTCCTTGCTGCGAATTTCCAGCAAATTTTCATGCTCCTTCATATGGAGGTCTTTTCCGACGCACTCAGATTCCAGTTTATCTTTTTTCTGCCTTCAATTCACCTACCTCATTTTTCAATTCCCTTACTTGTTCATTCTGCAGTTTTTCGTTCATTTCTACTATTCTTCCAATTTCTTTAATTTGTCCTTGTAACTCATCATTCTCATCCTCGAGATTTTGCAAGAGAGTAGTCTGATCGGTTTCCATTTCCAGTTCATTTCCGCCCAACAGATCTTCGCATACGTGCTCCATTTCTGGAACACATTCTTCCAAAGAGGTGTTGTCCTCATCTTCTTCAGCCATCCTCCTACTCCTGGCAAGCATAATTCCGCCGAGTATGACGGAAGCAGCAGCCATGCCGATGTAGAAGTTCTTATTTCCAATAGAAAGGGATTCCTCCATCCTTTCTCCCAAGTCAAATTCGGGGAGAAGCTTTCCAACGAACCACGTTGATTGCAATTCATCTTTGAACCTTAATGCTTCTCTCTCCACCTGACGCAATCCAAGTTCGCACCGCCGTAGTTCCTCGCGGGCTTTCCACAAGCCCCCAACCCAAGGACAGCACCGCAGCCACCTGCCGAGAAATCCATCCTGAGAGGCGACTGCTGGGCAGTCTTCAAAGCGCGGCGCCTCTGGGAGTAGCCACGAAAACCATTTGAAGACCCGCGACTCCTGGAGAGCTAGCAGCTGTCCCTGCAGTTCTAACGTCATATCCTCGCAAGCGAGATCCTGCTCTAGAAGGGCCGAATCTACCTTATGAGGCCAGTTCAATCTTCCTTTAAGGGTCCCGATGATATCCATAAACTGTGAAATCGCTCTGTTCACTTTGTAAGTCATATTCAATAACACAGATACTGGGGCCTGTATCAGCATTATTTTGAAAAAAAAAAAAAAACGATTGTTGCCGCTATACGAGCTCTCTGAAGACTTTCAAATTCCTGGAGGCAATTTGGAATCATCAACTCTATCGACAGATTTCCCGGACATTTCTCTCCTTTCTATTCAGAAGATGGCGTTAAATAATAATAATAATAATAATAATAATAATAATAATAATAATAATAATAATAATAATAATAATAATAATAATAATAATCTTCGATGCAATATAGGACCCCGGAGCCCTCCGGAGACTTTCAAATTCCTGCAGACATTTCGGAATCACCAATTCTCCGGATGGCTCCGGGCTCATATATTGCATCGAAGATGATGATGATTACTATTATTATTATTATTATTATTATTATTATTATTATTATTATTATTGTTATTATTAGTGTTATTATAATTGTTATTATTATCATTATTATCATTATTATTATTAGTTTTATATAACACCGTCTTCTGAATGAAGAGGAGAGAAAAGTTCGGGAAATCTGGCGATGGAGTTGGTGATTCCAAAATGTCTTCAGGAATTTGAAAGTCTCCGAGGGTTCCGGGATCCTAT
>NC_090763.1:56144747-56149440 GCF_036898095.1 Palaemon carinicauda
TGACTCTGATAAAAGGGGTTCAGGTGGGAGAAGATCTCGGGATATTAACCAATTTCCCGTGGGTTATGGACAAACGGTTCGGGTTATGGCCCATAGATGGCGACAGATCCAATTCTCTCTCGAATTTCTTCATCTCAAGGTTCTGCCTATCCTATCAAGCCATCTCCGTTTCGGCATTCAAATTTTCCTTCCATATCTACTGGAGGTGTATGAAGTTTAAATAGCCTCTCTCTCTCTCTCTCTCTCTCTCTCTCTCTCTCTCTCTCTTTCCTGCATGGAAAGGTATATTTCAAGTTGTGATTGCAGTTATTCTCTCTCTCTCTCTCTCTCTCTCTCTCTCTCTCTTGCATAGAAATGTATATTTAAAGTTGTGTTTGCAGTTATTCTAATTCACCAGCTGATTTCTCTCTCTCTCTCTCTCTCTCTCTCTCTCTCTCTCTCTCTCTGTAAGGAGTTCCTCTTCTTGATAACCTTCCCCTGCCAGGAACATATTTATTTTCAGAGAATCTCTCCCTAAGTATGTAATCCGATGGGCAATAACTCTTACAAGTTCCTTTCTCTCTTTCTCCTCCTTTCTTTTCATCACCTTATATCTTCCTCTGAGAAACTCTTTATTTTCCTTCTAAATCCTTTAGTCCTACGAGGCTTTGAAATTCAGCAAATGAGAACTCATTTCTTTGCTCCTACTACATTTCCGTTATTGCCATTCATTTCTCTATTCCACGATTACTTAAGTTTCTATTTACGTTCTTTGCCACAGATAAGGGAAACAGCCTTAAGGAAAATGAGGGAAATGCTTAAACAAGAGAAACAGAGAAATAGATGAGAATAGAGAGTGCAGGTCTTTCCATTGTAAATAATGCTGATAATTTAGAGAGAGAGAGAGAGAGAGAGAGAGAGAGAGAGAAATAGATGAGAATAGATAGTGCAGGCCTTTCCATTGCAAATAACGCTGATAATTTAGAGAGAGAGAGAGAGAGAGAGAGAGAGAGAGAGAGAGAGAGAGAGACTTTTTACACGACTTGGGAAGGGGGCAACTGGAAATACGGTCAGGGATCCCCCATTAAGGAAATGGCACCGAAGAGTTAAAGAGAGGAGCCGGGGAGTGTTTAACGACTGAATACACGATACGAGCGACAGGAAACTTCTCCCTTTATACTCGCTGGGCTTACGACCAGCTTCCTCATCTTTCGCTTATTAGCGGCCGGGATGGATGGCTACTAATCTTTGGTATATGTTAATGATTGCGTTCAGTGCTTCTCTGTATTACGGCCGTGACTTGAACTATATGAGTGGATTCCTTCCTTGTCGGTATATTGTTGACCCTGGCCCTTCTCTCTTATCTGGTAGGGAGGTTGTATTTTTCAAATGTTAATAATTCCGTTCAATGCTTCTCTATGTTATGGTCATGACTTGAACTGTATGGGTGGATTCCTTCCATATGGTGTTTACATTTCTAGATCAAATCGGTTTATTGCTGACACAGGCAGGCCTTTTGTGTGGTAAGGATTTTTTTTTCTCTCAGTGAATACTGTAATTTGTCACTGTCCAAAACTGAAGCAAAGAACAAAACAGATACTTCCGTAGGACACTGAAACAGTTGAATGAACGTAAAAAATCGGTATTACGGAATGCATTATCTCGGTTCTTTTATATCTCCATAACAACCAAAAGGATGTATGATATTTGTAAGTATTCTGCCACTACATGGATGAATGAAATCACAAAATTGGATCTATAGTCTACCTATAAACACAACTACTTCGTATAATGCAAGACCAGGTCAACCACTTTGTGTTACAGGTAGGATTGGAAGTAAGATTCTAGTTTATGATAAACAGTATTCCCAAAAGCCCTCCAACAAAAGATCACACTTCAATGGCATTCTTGATAACTAACTCCTAATAGATGATCAACAGTTTTATAGGATAAAAGTGGTGGTAAAGACTGCAAATTATTCATCTCGGTGTGCACAGAATAAAAATGCTATTTTAAAGCATTTCTTTTTCGCCATCACATAAACTTAAAGGACTACTTATGTATGCTCAACTAAAAGCAATCAATGGGAGAAACCGCATCTTCAACACTTCTGCAACGGCTCTAAAAGGGTAAGCAGTCCAGTACGGAAAAGGATGCAGAGAAGTTAGAATTAATTACAAAAGAGAAATAAAATGATAACAATAAAGATATAAACATGGAGAGGACAGTAATGATGGTTTTGACAATGAATATTAAAAATAAGCATGAAAAAAAAAATGAAAATGAACCTCCTTCTTGAAGATAAAGGCAAGTCTGCTTAACACTCGTTTAAAAAGGAATAGGAAGAACAAAGTGACAGAAAAAACATCATCAAATGTACCAACAGGGAAGAGAACTCTAACCAAAGAATTACTCAACACAGGAGGTGATTTTGGCAGTTGCAGGAAGTATAGAGCTAAAACCTAAATTTAAAATACACAGTTTCCAATAAGGCTGAAACCGTCTCATTAGAATCAATTTATTTCCAATTAGATCTTCAGGCAGCTACTGCATTCACCAGACGAATAACCGTCTGTGTGGATGCAGTCTCATACAGCGGAAGGCCACGGTACAGAGGCTATGACACCATGTAAAACTTTGGAGTGCCTCCCTATTAGCAGGGCTACTTACCCTAGCTAAAGAGTCTCTTCTACCTTTAACATGTGTGCAAATAGCCAACGAATAGTTAGAGCCGCTACTCACTTAAGTAGGATTGAAAGATGTAATATACTTAGTAGTGTCAGATACGTGAGGAAATTGGAGAATATGTTAGGAATATGTCAAACTATTTCATGTAAATGTAGGCACACAAGAGGAGAAGAGAAGAAGAAGAAGTAGGCAAAGAAAAGATCCGTACCAGGGAAATAGCACAGCATCAAACTGTCTGGCCAGACGTTGAAGGATCCTACCTCCTCAGAGTCAGTATTTCAGCGGAAGGATTTCACCTTTGCCCAAACCACTGTCAACGACATATTATCTTAAAGCAATACTTTTTATCAAGGTTACTACGGATAGTAAAGACATCATATCTTTCTATATCACTGATACCAACAGAAATTGGGCATCACGGCAGACGAGAAAATTATAACGCATGATAGACATTGATGCAAGGAACGAAATATTCAAAAAGTACAAAGATGAATATAAGAATAAAAAAACAAAATATTCAACTGCCAAAATTTTGCCCTTAACGTATATACAAAACAGATGAAACAGATGAAAAAGAAGATAAACTGCGGATATAAAATGGAAAGTATCGAAAAGTAATAAGACTTTTTACGTCTACTCGTCCCAAACTTTCGTCTTTTTATTTTGGCTGAGAACCATCACACATATTTCTTTTCTTAAACTTCAGCTTCAACAATAAAAAGTTTGTTTTCGTTTTACGTTGAAAAAGTCACGAAATTACTCTTATCATTGTTTGAGATTCTCTCTCTATCTTCTTTTCCAGTTATTTTGCTCAAAGGAGGATCATTTCATGGATACTGATGAAAAAATGAATTCGTAGGACTCGTGATACCCACAAGCACACACACAAATAGACAGACACACAGCCAGCCAGATATATAGATAGATAGACAGAGAGATAGATAGATAGACAATTAAATTTCAAGGCAATTTTAAAAGAGATAAACGTGAATACATGAGATTGTTGACAGGGTTGCCGATGTAAAAACCAGGTTAAAGTTTCTGATCTCTCTCTCCTCTCTCTCTCTCTCTCTCTCTCTCTCTCTCTCTCTCTCTCTCTCTCCTTTTTAGTTTCAATAGACTATGGAACTTGGTGGTCTAAGTACCACAATAAGATCACCTTTTTAAAATACATTTATAGTCTTCACTTCGAAAAAAAAAATCCAATGTTTTTTATTTATTTATTAAAAAAAAATCTAATGTTTTTTTTATTTAATTAATAAAAACAATCCAATGTTTTTATTTATTCATTTATTAAAGTTTTCCCGTAAAACTCATCGATAAAAATGTAATTAACCAGGTCTGGATACTTTCAGGCTTACAAATCATTCATCCGCCATGAAAATGAGTGACATGTTATCGGAACGTGTTAGCCATGTAATATCATATCTAATTCGGCGGAAAATTTCTAAATAACAACCCCACCCATTTATATTTTTTTATTCTGTCTATAATGAATGCGTTGGAATAAATCGCTTAATGAATGAAGTGATCGCTGGTAATTACCCGATTTAATGGCTTATGCTAAATCACTGGTTACATTGCTTTTACAACGCAATATCTAAATGGAATGTGTCCTTTTCCACTTTCAGAAATTATCACATTTAGGACGGGTTAGTTGATGCCGGACCTTAATGTTCTTGCCATATAAAACCCTTTCTGAATTATAGTGTAAACTTTGCACTGCATTTAGCTTCAACCCAATTAGTATGTATGTACGTATATATGAGTATATCGTTCCCTTTTTACATGTTTGCTATGTCAATATAAGCACGTTATGATTAGTACCTTATGGACAACAAAACAATATTATTATTATTACTATTATTATTATTATTATTATTATTATTATTATTATTATTATTATTATTATTATTATTATTATTATTATTACTTGCTAGGAAACAACCCTAGTTGGAAAAGCAGGATGCTAAAAGCCCAAGGGCTAAAACAGGGGAAAATAGCCAAGTGAGGAAAGGAAATAAAT
>NC_090763.1:56149940-56157440 GCF_036898095.1 Palaemon carinicauda
AAAATGAATTAACAATGAATTTCGGTTCTCTTGTTAATCTTATCTAACGCGTTGATTTTAAGATCACTATTTAATTTCTTAAGGTGATATACAACCAGGACACAAGATTATTGACTTTAATGTAAATGTTCATCAGTTACCGCTAAAACCTTGAAACAGCTGTAAGTTTTCTCTGAATCACCCAATTTAATATTAATTTTACTTTATTGTTACTCCTCTTTCTCTCCATCGCATTTACTTCCGTTTCTCGTAAGGGCCACTAAGTGTACTTTTACCTTTGTGTCGTTTCTATGAGATTTCAAGGAATAGTAAAAGTCTTTGATTGGGGGAAGAAACAAAGATATCTCAAATAAACTTTATTTGTAAATCTCTATCCTTACTCGGAAAATTCATGTTTAACTTCCCGAAACCAAATTTACTTTGTTGATGATGACAGCATTTTATCTTCTCCCTTTTCTTACCCTTCCTCTATTGACATCCTTTACCTAATATTTCCTGTCCTAGCTCAGCTTTTAAGGATGATCACACTAGATTCCTGAATTCAGTTGTAAGATCCTGGGCTTTGATTAAGAGGATCTACACTCACTATATTACAACTTTCCCTGGTCATATTGGTTTTGGATAATGTTTTCATAGCCGGATGCCTTTCCTGCCGCCAACCCTCCCCATTTACCCGGGCTTGGGACCGACACCAAGAAAAATTAGCCAAAACCAATATGACCAGTGAAAGTTGTAATGTAGTGAGTGTGGGTCCTCTTAATAAAAGCCCAGGATCTTACAGCTGAATTCAGGAATCAAGTGTGATCATCCTTAGAAACAGAGCTAGGAGAGGAAATATTGGGTAAAGGATGTCAATAGTTGTAAGAACCTGGGCATTGATTAAGACTCAACTGACAGTTACCGCTTATAAACCAAAGGTGTCTGACTTATAAAGATTATTACTCATGTAAGTACTAGCCTAACCCAGTACTATTTAATGTCAATGTTGTTTAAATAGCCCTAATATTATTACTCCTATGGTAAGCCCAAGTCTAGTTCGAAGACTCATGCAAAACCATTTACTAACAACTTTAATTTTCAATTCTAACTCCACCTTTCTTTTTATAAACAAGACGCTCGACTATGAATTGTTTATCAAAGATCTTTCCTTTAGCTTACTACATATGTCCCCCCCCCCGCTCCCCCTAACCGAAGAAATGTCTGAAAAAGAGACTGACTACCAGTAAAATAACACTTAAAAAAAAACGAGTTAATCCCCTGGTTAATTGCATCCCCTCTTTCCGTTCGTCGTTATTCTCTTCCATTCTTCATCTGTTTTCTCCTTCTCCCCTTATTCGTCAAACTTCACCCTCTCCTACTCTATACTGTATATACCACCTTGACATCGCATTCCTATTTTTTCTTCAACAATGAAAACAAAATGCCGCTTGATCAACATAACATAAATGAATAAGGTGGGAAGTCAGTTCAATTAGTCCTTAATTAGCTTGATTAAATGATTTCGTTAGAAATATATAGCCTTAAGGCTTTTAATTTTACAAAAAATAATATGAGTTACATATCCTACACCTCAAGTTAAACCAGTATTAAGAATGACTCGATATCAAGAATGGATTAAGCAGAAAACGATGTTGTTCCTTAAAGAAAATCTGCTTCTTCCACAACATAGGAACTCGAGGCAGGCAAAAAATTGAGGAAGAACAACAACAAACAAAACAATGGAACACTCGAACCATAACAGATCCAAGATTAACAATGGGAAACTCAGAACAAGGAAAGCTCTCTCTCTCTCTCTCTCTCTCTCTCTCTCTCTCTCTCTCTCTCTCTCTCTCTCTCTCTCTCTCGCCGCTAAGGGAACTTCTTAATCTTCTTAATCGGGTGTTATTACCTCCTACACCAAACACTCCACTTTGATGAAAAGGCCTGAGAGACATTATGCTCTTGGGTATCTGTGTGATTATGGAAGCCCTCTCTCTCTCTCTCTCTCTCTCTCTCTCTCTCTCTCTCTCTCTCTCTCTCTCTCCTCTCTCTCTCTCTCACACACACACACACACACAAGGTAAAATATGAGGAACAAATGTCTAATTTGTTGTTTTTCTCTGCACACACACACACACACACACATATATATATATATATATATATATATAATATATATATATATATACACACACACACATATATATATATATATATATATATATATATTACTTGCAAAACTACACTCCTCGATGGAAAAGCAGGGCTCCAACAGGGAAAATAACCCAATGCGGAAAGGAAACAAGGAAAAATAAAATATTTTAAGAAGAGTGACAACATTAAAATAAATATCTCCTAAATAAATTATAAAAACTTTAACAAAACAAGACGAAGAGAAATAAGATGGAATAGTGTGCCCGAGTGTACCCCCTAGCAAGAGAACTAACCCAAGACAATGGAAGACCATGTGTGTGTGTGTGTGTTGTGTGTGTGTGGTGGGTTGTGTGTGTGTAGAGAGAGAGAGAGAGAGACTTCCCTATCAGTAACTTTCTTGACTTCTGAGTAGCAGGTTTGCCCCCAATGCACTTTCGTGCAATTAGTACATATCAATACACACTCACCTCTTTGTGACAAACCTGCATTCAAATGTCAAGTGAAAATTAGTGATTTTCCTGCATACAAAGACGCATGTATATGTGTGTGTATGTATGTATGTATATATATATATATATATATATATATATATATATATATATAATGTATATATATATATATATGTATATATATATATGTTATATATATATATATATATATATATATATATATATATATATATATAGTATTCTCATTAATGTAGTATTGGACAAAGTTTATTCCCCTATTGCATAAAGTTATGCCTTGACAACTTCAACAAACGATTTAATAAACAACCGTGATCGAGTTTTTGTTACAAAAATAGAATTCTCATCTTTTAAGTTAGTCCATTTGTTTACTTTTTCTCCTTTTTTATATCACGAAATATTGGGATTATTATTGCTACTTTCAAATTACCGCAATCATATCAATAATTAATAGAATTCCATGTATTATGTGAATAATTCAAAGTGTTACGGAAACGGTTTTTTATTGTTAACAATAAAAATGAAAAAACCTCACTAACTTTTATCCTAATTAGAATAAACTTAAAGCATGCAATGCATTAATGGGGGAAGAATAAATCCGTAAAGAAACCAAAGAAATAAGCAAGAATAACCATATAAAATACAGATCGCCTTTTTTTTCGATGAAACAATTTACCTCTCCGGAAAGCAAAGACCTTAAATGGATATGCAGAGGTTGCACAGCAAACGTACAATTGTAATATTTCCTCTTTCCATTCATGTCCAATGAGTTCTCCCCACTGGTTTCTATTGTGATCCCATTAGACCATCCATTTTACTGCCAAGAATGAGAACCCATTCCGACCCAAGACCCACTTTTCCTTCCACGTAGCTCTATTCTTTATCCGACTCTAAGTGAGGCCTAGTAACTGTTGACAAATTACGCCCGTGAATCTCTGGGCAACGGGACCCACTTCAGCCCTTTATACCAGCTTTTGTCGGGCAACGAACCTGACGATTCGGGGATTTTCTCCTTCTTAATGGCCTCTCGTATGCAGATCACTTCCCCGAGAATGTTTCCCTTATATATTTCTGTGGCCCCTTTCCCTCGCCCTTGACGTTTATGGCTGTAGCCTTTCAAACTAATTCTCGCTTCCACTTTTCCACCACTAGCTTTTCCCACTTTGATACGGATAAGCTATGAATCGATTCACACCAGCACATAGCTTATATTATATATGTATGAATGTATGTATGTATGTATGTATGTATGTATGTATGTATGTATGTATGTATGTATATATATATATGTGTGTATATATGTATATATATATATATATATATATATATATATACATATATATATGTATATATATATATATATATATATATATATATATATATATATATATATATATATATATACGTGTGTGTGCGTGTGCGTGCGTGGGATAACCTTGATGCAGTAAGATTTTTGCATTAAATTTAAAAAAAAATAATAATTTTACCCTTCCTTTCACCTACGATAATTTCTTTACCTAGTATATTCCCATTTCTTACTCCATCAATTCTTCTCATACCAATACTACCAAACAGTTCATTTCAATAACACTGTCCTTTGTGTTTCCTTCCCACTCAACATTCAAACAAGAGTAAATTCTCGCCATTGCTTATATACACAGAAAAAAAAGTCTTTCCAATCTTTTGCACGCTCCCTGCTACTTTTTTTAAGTCACCCATTCTATGATTCACATCTGCTTTCATTTTGACCGCATCGTATATATTCCCTCCCAAAAGCTTAAGTAAGTTTTAAAATTCGCCCTTGAAATATTATGGCTTTGATTTTATGCAGAGCGTTGTGGGTGCTATTTTCAGTTTCCTTGCAACTCACAAGAGGGAAAAACACAACTGATATTCTGTCTTAGAGGAGACGTATCTGCCACCAAGGGAAAATTTCCTACCATTAGGGAATACATTATCCTTTACTAGCAGCTACCTATTTTAAGGTAAATGACCCTGATGTGTGAGATTGCTGTCTTTTCCCGTAGAGATTTACCCACTATTTTTATACATTTAAAGGTTGCTCAAGCTGCATAGGTGAGGGTGATCATCGAGCTTCCACACAAGTTCAGGATACTGAACATAATACGTGACCATAATATCCTACAACAATAATATATGGGAGGAGACAGGGAAGTATAGCTTACAACTCAGGAGATAAAGAGGTTACCAGTTAACCCTGGATAGGTACGCTCCTCGGACACCCCTTTAAGGGTATACTCGGACGCGAACGATCCCGACGCCAAAAAAAATTCTTGAAAAATCAGTTTTTGCAGTAACCTCCTTTTTTCTTTTGCCAAAAAAACTTCAATGAATGCTTAAAACAACTGTAAAGATAAATACTACTCATCTGCAGAAAAACTATTTATTATAAATATTTTAAAAAATTAAGTAGAAAAAAAAGACCTGACATAAAAATTCATAAAAAAAAAGTTTATACATATATACACAAATCCTTTTAGGAATTGATTCTTGAATGTTTAGGACACATCTTGATGTATTTTGGATGAAGTCAGACCCATGGAGGTGAAGATCTGAAATGAGAAAAAAAGGGTAACTTTTTTTGGCCAAAAAAATTTGTCCAAATTTCATGAATTTTTTTGGGTACCCAAATGAAATAGGAAGTGGCTAATTTTTTTAGGGAATAAACATATGTTATCCTAAAATAGAAATATGTAAAAAAATCTTCATTATTTTGTAAATTACATTTATATCAGGGGCCATATCTAAAGGTAATTTTTTGAGTACTTAGAAATTTCGTAAAAAAATACATATATTTAATATATAATATGATATTTATGTAGGTAAAAATATACCAAAATATCACAAATTCTATAGGGAACAAGAATATATATAGATAGGGCAGCTTACGCTTCGGATATGTCCACAAAATGGCCGCCAACCACACTGACTCAGACTCCCTAATCTGCCACTTGAAATGTAGGAAGGGTATGTCAATTTCAAGGTGTTATTTACTAATCTAATTATTATTGGATATGCATAAAAATTGTATGGTGGGTTGCTGGATAATTGTCGATTATTTTACGACTATAAAATTAAAATTCTGACCCAAAAAAATTTTTTGAAGGGAAATAAAATCGAAAAAAAAATGTAAAACAATATAATATTTTAGCTAAAAAAATTTGATGATATTCAATAAAAAAAAAAGTAAACAAAATTTTCCGACAAATAAACATCTAGAGGAATCATTACTCTGTGATAGTTCCTTAATACGTAGTAATTTTGAAAGAATTGGGAAAAAACGAAAAAATGGCAATCACCGGAAAATCGAACACATACCTATATATACGCCATATCTGGCTAAAAAAAAGATAGGCATGGGTAGCCAGATCATCTAGAAACACTTTCCAACACTATAAAAATATAAGTTTTGCGACACTACTTGCCAATTCCTTACGGTAACATGACTAAGCAAAAAAAATGCAAAACAAATAAAAAGGGGCACACGCGGAAAAATGGCTAACATTCTAATATACGGCATTTCAGAAAAAAAAAATTCAGCCACGTGCTAGGCAAACCATCAAGGCACATTTTCCGACAAATAAACATCTAAATGAATAATTACTCTGTGATAGTTCCTTAGTACGTAGTAATTTTGAAAGAAATGGGAAAAAACGAAAAAATGGCAATCACAGGAAAATCGAACACATACCTATATATACGCCATATCTGGCTAAAAAAAGAAGATAGGCATGGGTAGCCAGATCATCTAGAAACACTTTCCAACACTATAAAACTATAAGTTTTGCGACACTACTTGCCAATTCCTTACGGTAACATGACTAAGCAAAAAAATGCAAAACAAATAAAAAGGGGCACTCGTGGAAAAATGGCCATTCTAATATACGGCATTTCAGAAAAAAAAAATTTCAGCCACGTGCTAGGCAAACCATCAAGGCACATTTTCCGACAAATAAACATATAAATGAAATATTACTCTGTGATAGTTCCTTAGTACGTAGTAATTTTGAAAGAAATGGGAAAAAACGAAAAAATGGCAATCACAGGAAAATCGAACACATACTTATATATACGCCATATCTGGCTAAAAAAAAATAGGCATGGGTAGCCAGATCATCTAGAAACACTTTCCAACACTATAAAAATATAAGTTTTGCGACACTACTTGCCAATTCCTTAGGGTAACATGACTAAGCAAAAAAATGCAAAACAAATAAAAAGGGGCACTCGCGGAAAAATGCCCAACATTCTAATATACGGCATCTCAGATAAAAAAAAAAAAGACATGCACGTGTTAGCCCAACCATCAAGGCACACTTTCTAACACATAAACATGAAAAAAAAAATCAATAATATACGGCAATTCCTTACTACGTAGTAAATTTTTACAAATATTGAAAAAAAACAGAAATTGGCAACCGCAGTTAAATACCCAATATACCAATAACTACGTCGTATCTGACAAAAACAAAATCACGCATGGGTAGCCAGATCATCTAGACACACTTTCCAACACTAAAAAAGCAAAAGTTTTACGACACTATTTCGCAATATCTTACGGGAAAATGACTTGGCAAAAAAATGAAAAAAAATGAAAAAGGGACACTCGCGGTAAAATGCCCGACATTCTAATATACGGCATCTCAGATAAAAAAAAAGACATGCACGTGTTAGCCCAACCATCAAGGCACACTTTCTAACACATAAACATGAAAAAAAAATGAATAATATACGGCAATTCCTTACTACGTAGTAATTTTTACAAATATTGAAAAAAAAACAGAAATTGGTAACCGCAGTTAAATACCCAATATACCAATAACTACGTCGTATCTGACAAAAACAAAGTCATGCATGGGTAGCCAGATCATCTAGACAC
>NC_090763.1:56162440-56167440 GCF_036898095.1 Palaemon carinicauda
GTGCGAGGCACCTCACCGGTTAGGTGATAACTTAGAGGCGAGGTGAATGCAACTAAACTTTATTAAAGACTTTAACAGATATTGAGCTTAAATACCAGGACTTGCGAGCAAGAACGTCACAAAAATTCAACCAAAATCAAACGTGAGCTATCAAGTTTATATAGGTTGGTTTATTAACAGTGCAGAGAAGAGCCAGTGATAAGATAATAATCAAAACCGTTACTGTGTGACGAGCGTGTATGAAACACGCTCATCAGAGATTCGCTTTAAAATCTAAACAATGAGTTTCTTATAATAATGCTAACATAATATTAGAGAGAGAGAGAGAGAGAGAGAGAGAGAGAGAGAGAGAGAGAGAGAGAGAGAGAGAGAGAGAGAGAGAGAGAGAGAGAGAGAGTATATATAAAATCGTGAAAGATTGAATCTTGGCGCATGTTTCTTATATCTGATTCAATTAAACAATATTGAAGATCCAATCTACAGTTACAATGTTAATTGGAATCACTCACTTACTATGAAAAATAATATACTGGAAACAATAAATTTCTTTGAGAAACATATACATCTTGTATAAAAAAAAAAAAAAAAAAAAAAAAAAAGAGAGAGAGAGAGAGAGAGAGAGAGAGAGAGAGAGAGAGAGAGAGAGAGAGAGAGAGAGAGAAGAAGAAGTTCCCTCGTAAGTATATGAAGGGAATTCAAAGTCGCCTTTGAAAGCGAATGAGCTTCAGAAATGAAGGCTCGATGCAATGCGATGTTGCCCTCTGAGGCATCACCTCTCATTAGCATAGAAAGTGAGAAGCTTCCTCTTTATTTTCTATCTTCCCTTCATACATAAATAATGTGACATTTACCAAGATCCCAGAACGGAATGCGGGATGAATAAAGTTCTTTGAAGTCATATAAATGAATTTGTTTGGCCAATTTAGCTTTACTTATAGAATCTTAAGTAACAATTCCAATCGAAACAAAAAAATACCTTTGAAATACTAGCTGATTTCAAACAATAAAAAACAAGTTTTTTATCTAGTGTTCTTGAACGTATCTAGAAGACATGGTGCAGACTCATATTACAATTCCAATCCAAAAAAATACCTTTGAAATACTAAATGATTTAAAACAAAAACAAACAAATAAATAAATAAAATCTTTTTTTTAAATAAATTAAAAAAAAAAAATATCTAGTGTTCTTAAACGTATCTAGAAGAAGGCATGATGCAGGTAGTTCTTGAATCATGCTATAAGAGTTGTGCAATTTTTTAAATTTCTCTTAAAAATTCCAAGAAAAAATAATCTATTTGGCAATATGCTCTGATAACCTCCAAGAGTTTTCAAAGAGATGTCATCAATACATCACCAACTCTAGACGTCTTTCAATGTGAGATGATTAGAGAAAACTCCCATTGGAATTGAAGAAGTTTCTGCACATTTTGTCTGAGGTCAATGATAGCTTCATGCAATAATAACTTCATGCAATGATGACCTTTAAATGATAAGATGAGGCAACAATCAAGCATAGTGGCATTAGAGATTCAATTAGAATCTTCTTAATTTTGTCTTCACCTCGCGATATTTTGTCTAAGCTGCTTCTTTTAAAAAATACATTAATATACAAAAGTAATTCCAAACAATTCTCAAGTTATGATTACATATTGATTATCCTTTTCCCAGATATTTTCATTGAGGTTCCAAAATTTAGTAAGTTACCTGGGTATACAATAAATAAAATCATATTTCGAATGTTTTTCCTCTAAATACATAATCAAAATTGAATACATTTTATTAGCATATATTGAATTTAATCGGATATTTACATTAAGGTTCCAAAATTTAGTAAGTTACCCGAGTATACAATAAATAAAATTATATTTCGAATGTTTTTCCTCTAAATACATCATCAAAATTGAATACATTTTATTAGCATATATTGAATTTAATCACAGAATTTGTTTGAGTAAGTTTATATCATGAATTTGTTTTATTTAATATTTTCTGGGTTTATAGCTTTCCTGCTATATAAAATTTAAAGTGAATTCACGCTTACCCCTCTCATAAGTAATATATCTATTATACGATTAACGAAAGTCTAGAATTCACAGATTTTCAAAAATTAATAGCCTATGCAAAAGAATTTAATGTTCTCGACCTATTAGTACGATAAGATAGTAAACTTATTTAAACATTCACTGAAAATGAATAATAGGTGGAAATTATAAATTCTCATAAGAAATATTCTATGACTAGTCTACGCAAGAGAAAGTGAGCCAAGTCCCTTTCCTTTATCTAGTGCCATTGTGAGGATAGAAGGAAGAAATTAACAAGGAAAAAGAGAAGGAAGAAAATCCCAAAGCTCAGCATGGCGATAGAACTACTCATAATGGAAGATGTAAGCAAATTAGTGGACCATACCATGGAAAAATATGGCATTATAAGAGAGGATCGATCCAAAAGGTCCCATAAACAAGGACGTTACGTACCACCAAGAGTATTAGACTTACGTCCCTTCATATTACTTGCTAATTCATGGACCGGTAGTGACAACCAAAAAATATCATATTCAGACCAGGCACATTTAAACTAATCATTGTTATTATAATTACTATACAAACTACAAGACCATTTGGAAAAGCAGCATGTTAGACAACACTCTGAGAGCTCTCACGAGGACCACAGCCCATTGGTTGTGACGATGCCGAGAGAAAGGTTGTGACGATGCCGAGAGAAAGGTTGTGACGATGCCGAGAGAAAGGTTGTGACTCAAAAGCAGGAAGCAATCAACTGAGTAACTTTATTAAAGAACACTCTCCTTTCTATACAAAACCTCAAGGCAACAGGAATTTTCATGTTCGAGAAACAGACAATGTTACAGAGGAAACACGCAGACATGTTTATTCTGGTTCTTTTTAGTGCGAGGGAAGAGCGCAGATACAAGCATAATATATACAAAATAATTTATGTACGATCGTGTGACACACGGTTGATACACCATTATGGAAAGGAAATAGAGAAATAACGGATAAACTATATAAAAAAAATAAAGAAAATTTATTAAAATCTGTAACAACGTTAAAACATATAGGTCCTATATGATCTATACAACGAGACTTACGTCAACCTATTCAACAGATAAGCATTTGCATTAAGCTTGAACTTCTGAAGTTCCTTCCGCAATCTGGTTACACCAAGAACAAAAATTACAAGAATACTGTGTATTACTGAATCTTACGACGAAGGAGGCAATATTGTTAGAACCAATTGCATACCTAGTACTACCTATAGGATGGTACCATCGTGGAACATACGAATGCAAAATGTGGTCAGAATTTTGAAAAATCTTATGAACCAGCGCAAAGAAATAACTGAACGACGGTGCCATACATTATTATCCAGATCAAGGATAAAGAATTTAAGACCTCAATTTTTTTGCTAAAATATTGGGATGAGAGTTAGCAGCTGAACACCAGACAGGATGAACTCTTTTTTTTTTTAAGTTCCTTCAATAGATTGATCATAAAAAATCTTTAGACTTTAAATCTCAATATGCAATTCTAGAGCAACTGAAGAAGCAGACCGGATGTGTCCTTGACCTACTTTTATTATTATTATTATTATTATTATTATTATTATTATTATTATTATTATTATTATTATTATTATTATTATTGCTTGCTAAGCATACTTTGAGTTTTGTTAAGGTTCAACTTCAAACCCCATAATTTGCACCATGCACTAATTTCAGCTAAAATTCTATTAAAGGATTCACCAACCACAGGTCTACTAATCCATGTAAAGTTCATCTGCATATGAAATAACCTTGTTTTTTAGGCCAAATCACATGTCATGCGTATATAGCATGAAATGTAATGAGCTAAGAGCACTACCCTGTGGAACACCAGATATTACATTCCTATAGTCACTATGGTCTATGTCTATAGTGCCCATCAACAACAATTCTTGCAATCTATTACTCAAACATTCAATAATGTTGTTAAAAAAAGGCCTACCTGCAGTACTCCTGACTGCGTAAGTTTTAAAACAAAGGCCTCAATTTAACACTGCCAAAGACAGCAATAAAATCAAAGCCAATGATACGAACTTCCTAACCATTAGTAGTATAACATTGGAAATTATAAGATGGCATCACCTATTCAACGGACTTTGCGAGTGCCAAACTGCAAACATAGGGACAAATGATTGGATTCTGCATACCTATTTTATTTAACTAAAAGAAGTGGAATGATCTTCCTAATCGGGTGGTTGAATCAGTAGAACTTCAAAAGTTCAAAGTAGGAGCAAATGTTTTTATGTCGACCAGGCTGACGTGAGTCTTTTTATTGTTTATATATGACATATCTGTTTTTGACATTGTTAATAGTTTATATAGGACATATCTGTTTTGACGCTGTTATTGTTTTTAGAATGATATATTGTTAATTCATTCTTATCATTTATTTATTTCCTTATTTCCTTTCCTCACTGGGCTATTTTTCCCTGTTGGAGCCGTTGGGCTTATAGCATCTTGCTCTTCCAACTAGGGTTGTAGCTTGGCTAGTAATAATAATAATAATAATAATAATAATAATAATAATAATAATAATCATAATAATAATAATAATAATAATAATAATAAAAGAAACTATAGATAATTTGGGAGTTATGTAGGCAGTAATCAGCATGGCTAGAATAACCACAAACATATTCTCCTAATGGGGTAAAATTACCAATCCTCCAACATATGCAAATTGAACCTTTGCTAACCTGAAAACAGTTTCCAAGCATTTAAAAAGATCTACGCTTTTGAAAAGGCAGTAACCAAAGTAATTAGGATTGATAACTATCAAATATCTTTCTACGTGTTACATTATTCTGAGCCTTTGTAACAAAAACGGAAAAACCATGACTGATTGTGTTTGATTGTAATTCAATATCGAAGGCCTTTGTTCTATTGGATCGATGTAATACTTGCAATTAAAAGCAGAGCCTTTTTGCGCTTTTGAAACCAG
>NC_090763.1:56169940-56172440 GCF_036898095.1 Palaemon carinicauda
AAATAATTTACTCACTGGTTAACTTAGAAAATCGAGGAATTAGATAACTTTAGGGAAATATTTCATAATAAATTTATTAATCACCATGAGGAAATATTTAATAATAAATTTATTAATCCCCATGAGGAAATATTTCATAATAAATTTACTAATCACCATGAGGAAATATTTCATAATAAATTTATTAAGCACCTAACTCAAATCCACTTACCATTTAGAGAGGATTTAGACCGACGAAAAGAACTTGAACCAATTACACATAAAAAAGCACAAAATGCTAAAGAAAGCTTTCGCTTTACATACAAAATATATCTAAACTACTGACTTATAGAAAGGAAAACATCCCGCCAAGCTAATTCTATTTACATACATTAAGGCTACTTCATTAGCATTGTAACCTAAGACTCAATCAAATTTCGGCTTAGAAGGGACTTTACCCTTTTAAGCCTTGAAGAACTGACGTAAAGTGAGACTTCTCCCTGAGGAATTCCTTCTCATTACCACTGAAAGTGAGGAACCAGTGAGGTTTTTATTCCATCTCCTTCTCTTCCCCTCATACTCTTATTCATAACATATACCAAGGTCTGAGAGCGTTATGTCTACATGAATAATGCTCTTTGAAGTCGGACAAGTAATGTTCAAAGACATAATCCTTCTTGCTGTTTTTACATGAGCTCAAACCACATGTTTTTTTTATGGATAATTTGTTTTGTTTCTTTGTTGATGTCGGCTACCCCCCAAAATTGGGGGAAGTGCCTTTGTATATGTATGTATGTGATGTAGGTAAATAACCAAGCAATCATCATAAAAACATCTGTTATATAATTACCTTTAAACCATAAGGAATTTCAGGGGGTTTTCAAAATAGGTAAGGAGGAAAAAAAAGACACGA
This sequence comes from Palaemon carinicauda, assembly GCF_036898095.1. Taxonomy (NCBI): domain Eukaryota; kingdom Metazoa; phylum Arthropoda; class Malacostraca; order Decapoda; family Palaemonidae; genus Palaemon; species Palaemon carinicauda. The sequence goes on from NC_090763.1 coordinate 56,170,833, forward strand.
GTTAATGCCTAGTTCTCTTAATCTTAAAGATGAAAAGGACCCGATATAACTTAGAGTTTTATTTGAAAGACCCTAAAAGGATAAACCCCTGGGTAATGCAAAAAGTAGGATGAAGATGCTACATATGTTGTAATATAGATATTCGTATTTCAAATAATTATCTGTTGTATAATTGTTACTTCATTATTTTTACACTTTTGTTTGAATAAAGAATTTTTCCTCTCGAAAAATTATCATTTTGTATAATTGTACTCCCGAAAAACTTTCATTTTAACAATTTTCCGTTTGAATAAATGTTTTTGAATATTTGTTTTCGAACGATGTTCACATAATCAAGCATTGTGTAGCTTTTGTTGCTATTGTTTATTCGGCGATACGGCAGACTGGCGGTCTGGCAGGAGAAAGTTACAGAAAATATCAGATGTTCATAAACTTAAACTATAAAATCCTATGTACATGATAGCGTATGTTTATATTCGCAGACATATTAATATATATTTTGAACACAATGTTCACATTTTATTATTTACGTAGTGGTTGATTGATAGACTTGATTTTCTTTGATTCGTCCTCAGTCGTAACTCAGACTCTTGCATTAAGCTACTTGTAAAGCCATTGGCTTGATTTATGAAGTTGCATTGTATTCATGAATATATCATTCTTTTCTTCAGACAGTATGAGTTTAATCTATTGGCTACCATCTTTTACAAGTCTATATATATATATATATATATATATATATATATATATATATATATATATGTCTTTTTTCTATTTATCTTCACCCCAACCTCGTGTGATATTTCATGCAAGCTCTGGTAAGCAAGCACTGCAAATCCTGTGGTGTTCTGCTAACAAGGACAGCATACTCTAGGTCTGCTAAATTCCTATCACCTATCCAGTCCAATCCTTCTCCACCATCCCTGACTGTTCTACGCATTACAAAATCCATGATGAGGGTAAACAACATAGGTAACTACATATTCCTTGGAGTACTCCGCTGTTCCCCGGAAATTCGTTTGATAAGACTCCATTAACATTAACTTTGCACTTACTATGCTAATGAACAGACTTGATTAAATTTACATATTTAAGAGGAATTCAATAATAACGCAGGACTTGCCACAAATTTGGCCGGTGCACACTACCAAAGGCTTTTTCATAGTCCACAAATGCCATCAAAAGTGGATTTCTATATTCTACACATTGCTTTACGTCTCAAAATGAAAATTTGGTCAGTACAACTTCTAACTTTTCTAAATCCTGCTTGTTCATCTCTCAGTTTTTCATCAATCTTTCTCTCCAATCTCTAGAATAAGCATACTATATATTTTAATAACAACTGACGTAAGTGTTATACCTCTGTAATTATTGCAATCAGTCAGGTCTCCTCTTTTGTAAGTACTCTGGGAGTCACTTCATTTTCGGCCAGTATCATCTCGGCAGTTATTTCATCGTATCCCAGGTCTTTCCATCTCTTTAGTGCTTTAAGGATAGCTTCAACTTCAAACACAAAGATGATGAGAACAGAGTATGTAATAGATGAAATATCATTGAAAGGAGAAAGGATTAATGAGATAGAATCATTCAAGTATTTAGGAACTATGA
>NC_090763.1:56189940-56196681 GCF_036898095.1 Palaemon carinicauda
TGAAAAGGCAATTTGCCATAAAATAATGTGAAGAACGCATAACGACAAACACTAAATGCTATATTACTATAAAAACATGAAAAATGTAACCCTCATAATAATTTACTGAGTAGAGAAAATATTCTGAGAAACCCCTGTAATTGAAGAATAAGATTTGCATACAAATGGAGAAGGTGGCAGAAGGAGGAACCCGACTGTCCAAACAGAATAATGAGGAATCAATCAATGGCAGAAGCTTAGTGTCACTGGGAACAGAAAACAGAAATTAACTCAGGTGAAATATTTGCACTTTACCTTATTTACTGGCTCTACTGCTTTTGGTCTGCATCGACTTACCTGTATCAGGAAAAACGAAAAAATTATCATTTCAATTTTATTAGACAAGATAAGATTCTATAAGATAAAATACTAGAAAAACACAAAGAAAAATGGGAAGTTTTGTGATTCTGTTGGAGCTGGGCGAAACAAAGGTAGCGTGTATGCTTGCGTTTTCTGTGTGTAAAAGCACTGGGCTATGTCCGAAACAAATAAAAACGCTTATATTATTTTTCATCTTTTTTGGCTTAAGAGTTTTCATACTTACCACGATAATTTATCGTTATTTTACTTACAGATTCTAAAGAAATAGAACGTTATTATATAATTATAAATGGTCCACAATCAATATCGCTTGCATTTATAGAAGGCCAAAGAACAATTAAGCTTTATTCATTAATAAACATATAAGAGATAAAACTTGTATTGGATATTATAACACAAGCAGATTTAAAGAAAAGTTTTCTTAAGAAGGAATTAGGATTCTCTTCCTGTTACTATTGATAGAATTTATAAAGAAAATTGTACATATCAGTCGGAGTTGTGGTTATCAATTTTCCATAAAAAAAAAAAAAATCATGGGTTCAATCAAATTTACTTATTTATTTTTTTGCCATAATTAACTACCACAGCTTTCATTATTAAATATTCTTGTTAGCCCTCTTAATCAGACTTTAATTTAAGATATTGTTATAAAAAATATCAGCAGACGAGCAAAATTCGTGCTTTGCCCCACAAAGGTTTTCTATCTAAACATAATAATTACAACCAAAAGTTTCTATCGAAACATAATCTCTGACCTCAGATATAATTACAATCAAAGTTTTCTATCTAAAGAAAAAAAACCCATGAACTCAATATATAATTGCAGCCAAAGTTTTCTATACAAAAATAATCACTCAACTTAAGATATAATTATAGCTAAAGACTTATAGGACATATTTCACTTTCGCTGCAGCAAATCTTACGTAAACATTTATTAAAGATAAAAATTATCAATGAATAATCTTGTAATATAAGAACCATATACCGAATTTTAAAAGACTACCTTCACAACAACAATAATAATAATAATAATAATAATAATAATAATAATAATAGTAATAATATATCAATGTTATCATTACCAATAATAATAATAATAATAATTAATAATAATAATAATAATAATAATAACCGTAGGAAATTAATATTCTTGTAATACAAGAATATATACAAATATTTCAAAAGACTACCTTCACAATAATAATAATAATAATAATAATAATAATAATAATTATAATAATTAAATGTTATCATTACCAATAATAATAATAATAATAATAATAATAATAATAATAATAATAATAATAATAATAATAATAACCGTAGGAAAGAGGTAACTTCTATGGACGACTGCACTTGACATAGTCTGCAAAACGATGGAAGATTCGTTGGAAATAACAGCGTAACTGTCAAGATAGAGAGGATAGTGGGTGTCGCCAGAGAGAGAGAGGAGAGAGAGAGAGAGAGAGAGAGAGAGAAGACCTTCGGGGAGTTTTTGATACCTGCGGAAAGATAGGAACCTCGCATCTGAGAGTTGGTGTCATCGTTTCCGGGTGCTGTCTCGCAGATAGCAAGAGATAGAAGCGGTTGGATAGCACAGTGAATGAGGAGGGAAACACGTATCTTTTAGTAGGGAAAATATATAGAAGGTGCGCTAGAGATAGGAAATTCGTGACGATAAAATGTTTCATTTCAATTTCAATATTGAAGGTGTAGACAAACGGAATATTATTTTGTGTATAATCGCCTTATAATATAAAATTGCATTTCGAAATATTTTTTTTTTTTTTGTATAATGTCTATGGGAAATAAAAACCACATCTATAAATGCCGTTGCCTTACCCTAGACTATCCTCGCTGAACGTAAAGCTCTATATAAGTAAACACATTATCAGTACCATTGTAACCTTGTCTAAAGCTTATTACTTTAGCCAACCTGGTTGCGAAGGTTATGTTTTGATAGGCGCCTGTGTATATTTGTATGTATATCTGTCTCTGTGTATTTGTGATTCGTATAACTCAAAAATTATTTGACCGAATCTCGTGAAATTTGGTGGAATGATTGGGCATGATCGAAGGACAATTTGATTAGATATTGCGATTGATTAGGTCAAGTCAAGGTCAAGGTCACGAAAGATAAAAAAAGTCTTTTTTACTATATCGTGGTAAAGGAACATTAAATATAAACGACCCTACAATAGAGAACATACGCACATTATTTCAAGAATAAGAAACTTAGTCTGGTATATTTGCTTAAGTGAACTTTACTCAGCTTGAAAAGATGAAGTTGAATGGATGCTTTTTTCGTTATGACAATTTCGTTTATTGAATCAAGTTAGCCATCATGGTCACACAGTCACATAAGTGAACCAAATATATAGGATAAGGATGTGGAAAGGAAATATAGACCCGATTTGGTCCGTTAGACCCAGACCTTATTGTACACAAACTGTGAACTGGCTGTGATTGTTAGCAACAAACTTAAGGAATTTTATAGACTCCTATTAGAAAGAACTGGTTAAGGATATATATATATATATATATATATATATATTAAAACTGACGAGCAGCAAGGAATTATTGGTCGGAGTTTACATGTAAACAAGAATCCGTACCCCGTACCTGTCAATAATCCAAAAAGGCTCAAATAAATCCAAATTTTGTGACAGAATTCCTGCTGTTTGGGCCCCAATAGCGTCCTGGCATGAAAATCCTCATCATCATGTCCTCCTACGCCTATCAACGCAAAAGGGCCTGGTTAGATTTTGCCAGTCGCCTTTATCTTGAGCTTTTAAATCAGTACTTCTCCATTCATCATCTCCTACTTCGCGCTTCATAATCCTCAACCAAGTAAGCCTGGGGCTTCCAACTCCTCTAGTGCCTTGTGGAGCCCAATTGAAAGTTTGATGAACTAATCTCTCCTGAGGAGTGCGAAGAGCATGCCCAAAACATCTCCATCTACCCCTCACCATGATCTCAACCACATATGGCACTTAAGTAATCTATCTTGTAGTTTCATTAATAATCATGTCCTGTCGTTTAACTCCCAATATTCTTCTGAGGGCGTTGTTCTTAAATCTACTAAATCTGTTGGATATTGTTTCACTGTCATACCACGACTCATGTCCATAGAATAACACCGATCTTACTGAACTGATATATACCCTGTTTCTTTAAAGTAATTTCATGCGATTTGATTTCCAAATTTTACTTACCCTAGCCATTGTCTGATTTCTTTTTTCAATCCCCAAACATTAAGTAACAATTATTCTTCCCTTATAAGCTAAAAGGGAGATGTCAACTGGACTCATAAGTATACTGTCGACAGTCGATCATCTTGGTTTTCTGTTGAAAATTTTCAGAACTCGATACAAATAAAAACCACAAAATAAGAATTTCCAAAGTATCATTAACATATAACAAAATCGCAGATAACTTGTGTTTAAATTCATGTTCAAATATTACACAGAAAAAGCCTTTGACTCAACTCAAACACGAAGAATGTTATGACCAAATCGTTCCCAGATACAAGAACCAAATCCGCCCTAAATCCAAAGGGCTCGCTCTGAGGAAAACGTGGAGCTCCTAAACTACCATGGTAACTTCAAATCACACGTCTAATATAACAATTACAGGATATATCCTAAAACCATGACCAAATTACTGACAGAACAAGAGTTATTGCTTGGTCAGAAAAGACCATAAACGAGTTTCTAATCATACCTGAAATAGAATAGAGTGTATCCTTGCCTGAGGGTACACTCAAGCACACTATCCTATGTTTCCTTATTTCCTTTCCTCACTGGGTTATTTTTCCTGGTTGGAGCCCTTAAGCTTATATATATACTATATATATCATCAATCATATATAAGAAGTGCACAATTTATTTTTCGAAATAACAAACTCTTCATTCATTGTAATTAAATAGATAAAAAAAAATTAAGTGTTGGAGTATGAAAACTAAATCAGGTCTATATATATATATATATATATATACGCACACACACACACATATATATATATATATATATAGAGAGAGAGAGAGAGAGAGAGAGAGAGAGAGAGAGAGAGAGAGAGAGAGAGAGAGAGGGGGGGGGGCTAAAATAAGTCAAACTCTAAAGACAGTTCAGATGCAAAATTAATTTGGCTGGTAACTATTGCAAACAGTTTGTTCAACCTAGAGTCCTACCCTGAAATATCTTAGGCCTTTTGGCAAAGACAACTTTAGTCGGAATGGCCAAGACAAACTAGAATGATTAATAATTCCAGCAGCAATATTATGAATTGTAACTTTCATCAATGCCTTTGTCCGTCACTATCATTACGTTAGAAAAAAAAAATAATGTTTACCCTGATTCTTTGATGGAGCAAAGTTTATGCTAAGTCAGTACCACATTATAGAAGATTTTGTTAGCTTTGGTTCAAGCAAATTACTTTATTTACACCAATTATAATGGATGTGAATTTAACACAAAATAATACTGCCTTTTACTTCTGAAGAACTACGTCAATTAACTTTGTAACTATCCATGTTATAGAATCGTTTAAATATTTTGAATGTACATAATTAAAAGATACTAAAAATCTTTTACATTGTAGAAAAACTAATTTCAACACCAGCAATTCTCTTGGAGAACCGTTTTGACACTACGAAAAATACTTTATTCTAAAGGCATTCAGATCGTTAAGCATATAGAGGAATGACAGATTTTGCAACTGTTAGATCACAGATTTTTTTTCAACGGCTAAATAAGAAAACGTTAGGAAAAAATTTTGTTTTCTTACAAGAATATCAATCAACCTCAGAACTAAGCTATATCTCTTCTCTTCTATTTTCATTATGAAAAGTTATGAACAATGTAGAAAATTTTAGCAATCCATTTTTATATCCTCGGAATACTATAAGTAAATATAAAAGTAATGAAGCACTCAATGTAAAGATTTATTTTGAAAATGAGCCTTTGCTTGTCGTAGGACCTGCAGGGCAAACCGGGGAAGATCTAATCGAAGAAGACACCGATTCCATTTCCTCGGGAAATTGCCTCGCATTATTGGTGGCAGACGGTTGCAAAATAGAATCTGGAATACCGAAGGCAGGCAAATGGTAGCTTCAATCTCAGGAGACCTTCACCTTCTCTCTCCCTCCTCCTCCTCCTCCTCCTCCCTTTTTATCTCCTTAGGGATTTTCTGGGGCTTGTGCCGAAGGGAGAGAAGGAGTGCAAAGAGAAGTAATAGCTCTTAACCTGGCCTTTCTCCTAAACTCGGCAGATTTATGATTATTAACAGCACGCACGGTGAGGTACAGAGGGAACTTTGCTGCCTTTGCCTTTGAAAAAGAAAGTGAATGGCGAGTCTTATTCTATCGGTTCGGCGCCCATGAAGGGATGAAAAACATTTGAAATGCAGAATATTTTGAATTCAGATGAGCGACCGAAGCAAAATTCAAGCATTCATACTTACGATATTGAAACAAAGGAAGTCAATGCTTCTTTTATCTAATGAATATTTTCATTCCGGGACGGTAAACAATATCTAACTCTTTTCATTTTCCTCTATCTCTATCTACAATATCTAACTCTTTTCATTTTCCTCTATCTCTATCTACAATATCTAACTCTCCATTTTCCTCTATCTCTATCTACAATATCTAACTCTTTTCATTTTCCTCTATCAGTATATATATTATCTTCTACTTTCACAGTCAAATAAGAACTTGGTACACAATTCGCTGCCTATTGTAAGTGATTACTGAAGACGCACTTTCGTCTGTCCAGGTCCGGTGTGAATCGAGCTCTGGCCACACAGATTGCCAGCTGAGTGCGATACCATAGGCCAAGAGGCTAGAGAGAGAGAGAGAGAGAGAGATGCCGTACAACATAAGTAAAATTGACATGATATAAATTTCTTAAACTTGTTTGTCAAAATGATATTCATTGTAAATCTTGGCTTAGAGATACCAGACGCCCGCCATGTAAAATAGACGTTCAACGGCTTTATTCTGCTTCTAGTTACAGATCAAACTTAACGTTGCTTTACCTTGCTGGTGATACGACCAGGAGTACATCGAGTGAGTGTGAATATATATATATATATATATATATATATATATATATATATATATATATATATATATATAACATACATATATATAAATATGTATATACATATATATATATATATATATATATATATATATATATATATATACTGTATATAAATATATATATATAATATATAAATATATATATATAAATAATATATGCATATATATAAATATATATATATATATATATATATATATATATATATACATATATATATATATATATATACTGGTGTGTGTGAGTATACGCCGAAGACTAAGACATATTAAAGAAGAA
>NC_090763.1:56204681-56214681 GCF_036898095.1 Palaemon carinicauda
TATATATATATATACGCACATACATACCTACATACATAAACATAGGGAAATAGTGAATGATATATAAAATGAAAATGCAATTTGCCATAAAATAATGTGAAGAACGCATAACGACAAACACTAAATGCTATATTACTATAAAAACATGAAAAATGTAACCCTCATAATAATTTACTGAGTAGAGAAAATATTCTGAGAAACCCCGGTAATTGAAGAATAAGATTTGCATACAAATGGAGAAGGTGGCAGAAGGAGGAACCGACTGTCCAAACAGAATAATGGGGAATCAATCAGGGGCCGAAGCTTAGTGTCACTGGGAACAGAAAATAGAATTTAAGTCAGGTGAAATATTTGCACTTTACCTTATTTACTGGCTTCTACTGCTTTTGGTCTCCATCGACTTACCTGTATCAGGAAAAAAACGAAAAAATCATTTTATTTTATTAGACAAGATAATTTCTTATAAGATGAAATACTAGAAAAACACAAAGACAAATGGGAAGTTTTGTGATTCTGTTGGAGCTGGGCAAAACGAAGGTAGCGTGTATATGTGCGTTTTCTGTGTGTAAAAGCACTGGGCTATGTCCGAAACAAATAAAAAACATCTATATCATTTTTTATATTTTTTAGCTTAGCTTTCATACTTTCCACGATAATTCATCACTATTTTACTTATAGATTCTAAAGAATTAGAACGTTATTATTAATCATAAATAGTCCAGCAATCACTATTGCATGCATTTATACAAGGCCAAAGAACAATTATGTTTTTATTCATTAATAAACGTATAAGATATAAAACTTGTATTGGTATATTATAAGACAAGCAGGTTTAAAATAGACTTTTTTTAAGAAGGGATTAGGATTCTCTTCGTGTTGCTCTTGATAGAATTTTAAAGAAAATTGTACATATCTGTCGGAGTTGTAGTTATTGATTTTCCATTTGGGGAAAAAAATTGAGCTTTGATTCAAATTTACTCATCTATTTTCTGCATAATTAACTAGCACAGCTTTCATTATGAAATATCTTGTTAGCCCTCTTAATCAGACTTTAACTTAAGATATTGTTATTAAAAATATCAGTAGACGAGCCAAAATTCGTGCTTTGCCCCACAAAGGTTCTCTATCTAAACATAATAATTACAACCAAAAGTTTCTATCGAAACATAATCTCTGACCTCAGATATAATTAAAATCAAAGTTTTCTATCTAAAAAAAAAAAAAAAAGAAAAATCCATGAAATCAATATATAATTGCAGCCAAAGTTTTCTATACAAAAATAATCACTCAACTTAGATATAATTATAGCTAAAGACTTTAGTGACATATTTCACTTCCGCTGCAGCAAATCTTACGTGAAGATTTAATAAAGATAAAAATTATCAATGAATATTCTTGTAATATAAGAACATATACCGATATTTTAAAAGACTACCTTCACAATAATAATAATAATAATAATAATAATAATAATTATAATAATAATAATATCAATGTTATTATTACCAATAATAATAATAATAATAATAATAATAATAATAATAATATTAATATTGATAATAATAATAACCGTAGGAAATGAATATTCTTGTAATATAAGAACATATACCAATATCTTAAAAGACTACCTTCACAATAATAATAATAATAATAATAATAATAATAATAATAATAATAATAATAATAATAACCGTAGGAAAGAGGTAACTTCTATGGACGACTGCTCTTGACAAAGTTCGCAAAACGATGGAAGATTCTGTGGAAATAACAGCGTAACTGTCAAGATAGAGAGATAGTGGGTGTCGCCAGAGAGAGAGAGAGAGAGAGAGAGAGAGAGAGAGAGAGAGAGAGATCCTTCGGGGAGTTTTTGATAACCTGCGGAAAGATAGGAACCTCGCATCTGAGAGTTGGTGTCATCGTTTCCGGTGCTGTCTCGCAGATAGCAAGAGATAGAAGCGGTTGGATAGCACAGTGAATGAGGAGGGAAACACGTATCTTTTAGTAGGGAAAATATATAGAAGGTGCGCTAGAGATAGGAAATTCGTGACGATAAAATGTTCAGTTCAATTTCAACATTGAAGGTGTAGACAAACGGAATATCATTTTGTGTATAATCGCCTTGTAATATGAAATTACATTTCGATTTTTTTTCTTTTTTCGTAAAACCTCAATGGGAAATAAAAAGTACGTCTATAAATGCCGTTGCCTGACCTTAGACTATCATCACTGAACGTTAAGCTCTATATAAGTAAACACATTATCAGTACCTTTGTAATCTTAACCAAAGCTTATTACTTCAGCCAACTTCGTTGCGAAAGTTATGTTTTGATAGGCGCGTGTATTTATTAATATGTATATCTGTCTGTGTGTATTTGTGACTCGTATAACTCAAAACTATTCGACCGAATCCAATGATATTTATTGGGAAGATCGGGCATGATCCAAGGACAACTTGGTTAGATTTTGCGATTGATTGGGTAAAAGGTCAAGGTCACGAAAAAGTAGTAAACGTTTTTTTTACACTATCGTGGTCACTTTTCCTCCGATTTGCCTGAAACGAGTGCCAAAATGTGCACAATTCACTTGCTCATCTTGTGATATACATGATATAGGCGAGGGTAAGCGCACTACCGAGTGCCCGTTTTAGTTGCAGTGTAATGGCTTGCCGTAATCTTTAACGGTAAAGGAACATTTAAATACAAATGACCCTGCTATAAGAAATCATATGCATATTATTTCAAGAATAAGAAACTTAGTCTGGTATATTTGCTTAAGTGAACTTCACCCAGCTTGAAAAGATGAAGTTGAATGAATGTTTTTTTCGTTATGTCAATTTCGTTTAATGAATAAAGTTAGTCGTCATGGTCACACGGTCACATAAGTGAAACCAAATATATAGGATAAAGATGTGGAAAGGAAATATAGACCCAATTTGGTCCGCTAGACCCAGACCTTATTGTACACAAACTGAGAACTGGCTGTGATTGTTAGCAACAAACTTTAGGAATTTTATAAACTCCTATTAGAAAGAACTGGTTAATAATATATATATATATATATATATATATACACACATATATAAAAACTGACGAGCAGCAAGGAATTATTGGTCGGAGTTTGCATGTAAACAAGAATCCGTACCCCGTACCTGTCAATAATCCAAAGAGGCTCAAATAAATCCAAATTTTGAGGCAGAATTCCTGCTGTTTGGACCCCAATAGCGTCCTGGCATGAAAATCCCCATCATCATGTCCTCCTACGCTTATCAACGCAAAGGGCCTTCGTTAGATTTCGACAGTCGTCTCTATCTTGAGCTTTTAAATCAGTACTTCTCCATTCATCATCTCCTACTTCGCGCCTCATAGTCCTCGACCACGTAGGCCTTGAGGAGTGAGAAGAGCATGCCCAAACCATCTCCATCTACCCCTCACCATGATCTCAACCACATATGGCAATATGGCACTTAGGTAATCTATCTTGTAGTTTCATTAATAATCATGTCCTGCCATTTAACTCCCAATATTCTTCTGAGGGCTTTGTTCTCAAATATTCAAAATCTGTTGGATATTGTTTCATTGTCATACCACGACTCATGTCCATAGAGTAACACCGATCTCACTAAACTGATATGTAGCTTGATTTTTTAAAGTAATTTCATGCGATTTGATTTCCGAATTTTACTTAACCTAGCCATTTTCTCATTTCTTTTTTTTTTCAATTCCCAACATTAATTAACAAATATTCTTCCCTTATAAGCTAGAAGGGAGATGTCAACTCGACTCATAAGTATACTGTCGACAGTCGATCATCTTGGTTTTCTGCTGAAAATTTTCAGAACTCGATACAAATAAAAACCTCAAAATAAGAATTTACACAGTATCATTTACGCATAACAAATCGCAGACACCTTGTGTATAAATGTAAGTTCAAATATTACACAGAAAAAACCTTTGACTCAACTCAAACTCGAAGAATGTTATGACTAAATCGTTCCCAGATACAAGAATATCCGCCCTAATTCCAAAGGGCTTGCTCTGAGGAAAACGTGGAGCTCCTAAACTACCATGGTAACTTCAAATCAGACGTCTAATATAACAATTCCAGGATATATCCTAAAACCATGACCAAATTACTGACAGAACAAGAGTTATTGTTTAGTCAAGAAAGACTGTAAACAAGTTTCTAATTATAGGCTACCTGAAATAGAATAGAGTGTATGCTTGTCTGAGGGTACACTCAAGCACACTATCCTATGTTTCCTTAATTACTTTCCTCACTGGGTTATTTTTCCTGGTTGGAGCCCTTGGGCTTATATACAGTATATACTGTATATATCATCAATCAGATATAAGAAGTAGACAATATTTTTTTTCGAAATGACAAACTCTTCCTTCACTGTAATTAAAGACAAAAAAGTTTAAGTGTTGGAGTATGGAAAGTAAATCAGGTCTAAATATTGATATCGAGAGAGAGAGAGAGAGCGAGAGAGAGAGAGAGAGAGAGAGAGAGAGAGAGAGAGAGAGAGAGAGACGCTAATATAAGACTTATAGCGGATCAAACTCTAAAGACAGTTCAGATGCAAAATTAATATAGCTGGTTACTATTGCAAACAGTTTGTTCAACCTAGAGTCCTATCCTGAAATATCTAAGACTTTTTGACAAAGACAACTTTATTTGGAATGCCCCCCCCCAAAAAAACTAGATTGACTAATAATTCCAGTATCAATATCATGAATTGTAACTTTCATCAATACTTTTGTCCGTCACCATCTTTACGTTCTTTGCTGAGAAGATTTTGTTAACCTATGTTTATGCATATGACTTTATTTACACCAATTACGATGGATGTGAATTTAACATAAAATAATACTGCCTTTTACTTCTGAAGAACTACGTCAATTAACTTTGTAACTATCCATAATGTTATAGAATCGTTAAAATATTTTTAATGTACATAATCAAAAGATACTAAAGGTCTTTTACATAGTAGTAAAACTGATCTCAACACCAGCAATTCTCTTGGAGAGAAACGTTTTGACACTACGAAAATATTCTATTCTAAAGCATTCAGATCGCTAAGTATATAGATGAATGACAGATTTTTCAAATGTTAGATCACAGATTTTTTTTCAACGGCTAAATAAGAAAACGTTAGGAAAAAATTTTGTTTTCTTACAAGAATATCAATTAACCTCAGAACTAAGCTATATCTCTTCTCTTCTATTTTCATTATGAACAGAGTTATGAACAATGTAGGAAATTTAAGCAATCCATTACTATATCCTCGGATTACTATAAGTAACTATAAAAGTAATGAAGCACTCAATGTAAAGATTTATTTTGAAAATGAGCCTTTGCTTGTCGTAGGACCTGCAGGGCAAACCGGGGAAGATCTAATCGAAGAAGACACCGATTCCATTTCCTCGGGAAATTGCCTCGCATTATTGGTGGCAGACGGTTGCAAAATAGAATCTGGAATACCGAAGGCAGGCAAATGGTAGCTTCAATCTCAGGAGACCTTCACCTTCTCTCCCTCCTCCTCCTCCTCCTCCTACTCCCTTTTTATCTCCTTAGGGATTTTCTGGGGCTTGTGCCGAAGGGAGAGAAGGAGTGCAAAGAGAAGTAATAGCTCTTAACCTGGCCTTTCTCCTAAACTTGGCAGATTTATGATTATTAACAGCACGCACAGTGAGGTACAGAGGGGAACTTTGCTGCCTTTGCCTTTGAAAAAGAAAGTGAATGGCGAGTCTTGTTCAATGAAGGGATGAAAAACATATGAAGTGCAGAATATTTCGAATTCAGATGAGCGACCGAAGCAAAAATCAAGTATTCGTACTTACGAAATTGATACAAAGTAAGTCAATGCTTCTTTTATCTAATGAATGATTTAATTCCGGGACGGTAAACAATATCTAACTCTTTTCATTTTCCTCTATCACTATCTATATTATCTGCTACTTTTACAGTCAAATAAGAACTTGGTACACAATTCGCTGCCTATTGTAAGTGATTAATGAAGACGCCCTTTCGACCATCCAGGTCCGGTGTGAATCGAGCTCTGGCCACACAAATTGCTAGCTGAGTGCGATACCATAGGCCACGAGGCTAGAGAGAGAGAGAGAGAGAGAGAGAGAGAGAGAGAGAGAGAGAGAGAGATGCCGTACACAATAAGTGAAATTGACATGATATCAATTTCTTAAACTTGTTTGTCAAAAATGGTATTCATTGTAAATCTAGGCTTAGAGATACCAGACACCCGCCGTGTAAAATAGACGTTCAACGGCTTTATTCTGCTTCTAGTTACTGAACAAACTTAACGTTGCTTTACCTTGCTGGTGGTACGACCAGTAGTATATCGAGTGAGTGTGAATATATATATATATATATATATATACACACACATATATATATATATATACATATATATATATATATATATACACATACGTATACATATATATACATATATATAAATATGTATATACATAAATATATAAATATATATATATAATATATATATAAATATGTATATAGATATATATATATATATATATATATGCATATATATATATATATACTGTATATATATACATATATATATATATATATATATACATATATATATATATATATATATACTGGTGTGAGTGAGTATCCACCGCGCACGAGTTCTTCTAAACATATTAAAAATGAAGCAACTACTACACATCATTGTCGTTTTACCATTGATGAAAATACCTTGGCTGATAGGTAAATGGGCATAAACTGAAAGGAAGAAGGATAATGATATACAGACCAGGGAAGACGAGAGAGAGAGAGAGAGAGAGAGAGAGAGAGAGAGAGGATAATGATACAGACCAGGGAAGATGAGAGAGAGAGAGAGAGAGAGAGAGAGAGAGAGAGGGGATAATGATATACAGACCAGGGAAGACGTGGAGAGAGAGAGAGAGAGAGAGAGAGAGAGAGAGAAAATGATGAGGAGAAAAAGAGAGACAATTAACTAATAGACAACTCAATGGTATAAGTGCTGTGCCAACACAGTTAATGGCCATTCTTCTTTTCTTTTGTGAGGTATTTTCTTCTTCTTTTGTGGAAATAAACGAACCCGGCTAAGCAAATCCATCAAGGGGAAGGATGCTTGATTAAAAACAAATATTAAGATGACTAACCAACTAAAGAGAATTAATAAAGTAGAAAACAGAGATGGCAACTAAGACAGGAAACTGAAAAACAAAATTGATTAGAATTGAATAATAAAAATAAACGGCAAAATACTGTACTAACTACCTTGCCAAAAAGAATCTGAATAATGTTTATAAAAGAAAGAAAACAAAAACTGTCTAAAACAAGAAATAGTGAAAATATGGATATTAAACACCAAAAAGCGAATCAAAAATTAAGAAAAATGACAGACGAATGAAATAAAATAAAATAAAATATGAAAAAAATACAACCCACCAAATAAAAGAATCAGGATGAAAAAATATGTCAAACCAACCACCAATTAATAAGTATATGAACAAACAAATAAAAACGTAATTAAACAGAAATATATAAGCAATGGACCTCTTGAAGGTGTTCAAAGAAGTGAGGAAAGCAGACGAAAGCACAGAATGCTGTAGGGTGGAAGGATATTCTATCTGTTTACACAATAAGACGTCATTCTGTTTCTAAACTCACTAGAACATATAATAAAATAGGACTTGAAGAAAGCAGATGAGACACGAAAACAAGTTAGTGAAAAGGGGCAGCAGTTAATGAGAAGGCAAATAAACAGACTAATGGCCCCAAAATAAAGTAGGATTATTCTATGGACCAACAAGTAAGGAAAAACATGATTGCAAAAATTAGATGACCTTCTAACTTCTTATACAAGTCATTTAACTATTAGAAAGAATGCTACTTGAAGATACATTCGAACCTCTTTGAGGACTTTTTTTCTATTCTATAAATATATGAAATTCAGAATTATGACTACTACCTCGATTAATCTCATTTGAAGACAAATTTCGAAGAGAACCCAGTAATAATCTTCAGTATTTTGCATATCTACAACTAAAACTGAATCCTCTCATGAAATTCTTTCTTAATTTAAATTTTCATGGAAGAAATAGAATTAAATAGGATCTGATTCGTAACTGGATGGGAGACGTTCAATGGAAGCTGGAAGCTGCTAGCGTACAAATACCAGTGACATTAAGGTAGGGTATGGGTAGGACCTAACAACCTCATTCCAAAAGTTAATGCAAATAAATTTACAACGGAAATTTAGCAGCGCTTCAAAATGAGGATCGATAAACAGAGTGAGTGAGTAAGGAGAGGAATTAGATAACAATTTAACACATTACTATATTATAAATTAATTAAGGCGCCATACAGAAATAAAGAATTGGCTGAATTTTAAGTAATCCATAGATCGAATAATGATAAAACAGGAAAGGGTCATCAATATAAAATGAGATGCTAAAGTGAGCAGAATGTAGTTAAAAACAAAAGACAGGAGTCAGATAAAAAATCAATGTGAATTTACAAATCTTGAAATTGAAATAATCAGGATGTTTGGGTGATTGAACATTGCCTTTATCTCTATTTGCTTATATAATCCTTTAAAAAAGTATTATACTAGTACCTGTAGCTTCTCCTCACTATCCATAGTCAACATTGTGTCCTTTACGTAAATCAGATATTTCTCACTCCCATAGTCCGCCTTCATTCAAATATCTTGGAAATAAAAGTGATGAGATTCGATTTATAATGTCCTCTTCGTATACCAGCCTTAAAGTTCAAAATGAAGGAAGAAGAGAAGGGGGCGTTAACCAAGAACGAACCGAAAAGCCGGTTTATTTCAAGTTATAAGTCTCATGTTTACCTTATGGAATTTGGCCCATATGGCCCCACGCCGGGAAGGGGCGGGAGGAAATCAGCACCTAGAAACAACTGGAGGAAACTCCTCAGTTGCTCTTTGAGGTGAAAGTTGAAAGAGGTTGAACGGCAAGATGGAAGGCGGGGTGAAGGAAGCGAAATAAAGTAGGATTATAATAGACAGAAAACATTGAATCAGGAAGAAAATGTGATAACATGGAAGTAGAGATGTACAGTTTCTTAGCCAGGCAATCAGAGAAATACATATTATTTTAGAATGAATGTAATAAGTACTATGTGGGTCCTGACTCGCCATGGCCTTCGATGATACCCCAAAAGAAAATAGCGAGGTTCAGTATACTTGAAACTTAGGATTTTGGGGAGGTGCATACAAAATGAAGATACCTTGGGCCATTCTTGGGTGCAGTTCATTCCATTCTAAGTGATAGGATTAACACTAGACTATTTTACATGACCATAATTTACGACATTCCAGATAATATCAAATGCACTATTTTCAGTTTATTAAAACGATTAACTTCATGACCACCATGTGATTATCTTAAACATCAATATTTCCTTCTCAAATAAATCAAACAAACCGATGCACCAAATTTTCAATTACAGCTCTAGTAATTTCTAAACGAATTCTGTACATACGACCGTATAAATATAATTTTGATTGCAATTTACACTTCGAGCGAATTCATAACTAAAATCTAGTTCATAATATAACTTTTCTCTCTATTATTCGTCCCTCTGGACACAATCATTAATCAGTAAGCAGATTGCCATTCTCATTCATTCCGTAACAGGCCAAACAACCATTAGGGATCTTAACAGGTAATTGAATTCATATTTTACGGCGTGACAGGGAACTCCTGGCCGCACATTTAAAGTGCTTCATCAAACTAGGTTTTTTCCCCATTCAGGGGCGTGAAGAGGACAATATTAGATTTGAAATGAGTTGGAATATTTCATCCCTCCCCTTTGACGTCGTGTGTGGCCGAAGACCTCTCTCTCTCTCTCTCTCTCTCTCTCTCTCTCTCTCAAGGAGATAACTCACGTACTCCCCCTCAATGGTTCTCAAGTCCCATTTTCAAACGCACCCACTCCCCCTCACCAACCCGCATTCGTC
>NC_090763.1:56219831-56229831 GCF_036898095.1 Palaemon carinicauda
ATTGGGTGTTATGTGAAATACTTACATATCAATTTTCATACTGATGCATGCCATAGAAAGGTCAGTTGCCATTTTCTGTAGAGCCGAGATGCAGATTTTCGGCGGCGACTTAAATTTCTCCTAGACTAATTAACATATCTAAATGAAATTTTCAGGAATTCATCGGACTGACTTTTACTTTGTTTATGCTAATTTATATGTTGATATCTGCTATAGAAAAGCCACAGCAGCCTTTTTCGTTATGAGTGGAATAGTTATTTCGGCGCTGTTGTATATGGCTCAAAAAACTAGTGTACATATCCAAATTAAACTTCATGGATTGATATTAAACACATTTTCTCTGACGTTGCCATTTTTCAATTAAAAATCTGCAATAGAAAGGTCACAGCTACCATGTAGCCTTATATATATATATATTACCTGTATATATATATATACCTGTATATATATATATATATATATATGTGTGTATATATATATATATATATATGCCTATCAAAACTTTTGGAGTTCAATTGGCTACTGGCTCTTCTTATAAAATATAAAAAAAATAAATTAGCGCGATAGTGAGCAACATTCAACGAAGGAAACTACACGTTACAACCTTAGTTGGAAAAGCAGGATGCTGTTAGCCTGATAAATATAACCCAGGGAGAAAAGGAAATAAGGATATAAAATAAATGAGAAGTAATGAACAATTAAAATAAAATACTTTAGGAACAATAACATCATTAAAATAGATCTCTTATATTTATACTATAAAAAGTCAATTATTTTAGCCTGTTCAACATAAAAATATTTCTTGCAAGTTTGAACTTTTGAAGTTCTACTGATTCAATTACCCGATTAGGAAGATCATTCCACAATTTAGTCACAACTGGAATAAAACTTTTTGAATACTGTGTAGTATTGAGCCACATGATGGAAAAGGCATGACTATTAGAATTAACTGCATACCTAGTATTACGAACAAGATGGAACTGTCGTGGAAGATCTGAATGTAAAGCATGGTCAGAATTATGAAAAATCTTATGCAACATGCATAATGAACTAATTGAACGACAGTGCCAGAGATAAATATCTAGATCAGAGATAAGAAATTTAATAGACCGTAAGTTCCTGTCCAGCAAATTGAGATGAAAATCAGCATATGAAGACCAGACAGGAAAGCAATACTCTGAACAAGTTAGAATGAATGAATTAAAATAATTCTTAAGAATAGATTGATCACCAAAAATCTTACAACACTTTCTCAATAAGACATTTTTTTGTGCAATTGAAGAAGAAACAGACCTAATGTATTTCTCAAAAGTACATTTGCTGTCGAGAATCACGTGTAAAATTTTAAAAGTCATAAAGAGTTAAAGAAACATTATCAATTCTGAGATCCGAATGTTGAGGAGCCACTGTCCTCGACCTACTTACAATCATACTTTGAGTTTGGTTAGGATTCAACATCATGCCACATAATTTGCACCATGCATTAACTTTAGCTACATCTGTGTCTTGCAAAATTTCCTGCACCGAAAATATTTGCGATCCTGGCTGGGCGTCTTAGGGGTGACAGCGAGACCGAAATATTAGAGGCTGTTGGCTTGAAGCTGCCTTCTTCCTCTGATCATCGGAGCCAACATCCTGGACGAAGTAAATAATAGACGGCGCTTTGCAGGCTACTTGGCTCTGTCCAAAAAGGTGTGTTCGCCTTTCGCCGCTTCCCAAGCAACATTTTCAAGAATTTCCTCTCACCTCATATTACTTTCAGAAGGGGATCCTGTCATGCAGGGAAAAGATTGCATATGACACAGCCTTCAGTAAGGATACGGGTGATATTGATATCTTCTAGATAGAGAAACATGCTTTGTGTATCAAGGAGAGAGAGAGAGAGAGAGAGAGAGAGAGAGAGAGAGAGAGAGGGGGGGAGGGGGGGTTAAGGATCGGTCTTTTACAGCTGAGTCAGGAGATAATTATGTCAGCGCTTCAACAAAATATCCTGAGAGCAAGAATTCAAATGTGATAAGTGTCTAAACCCTCCCCACCCAAGGAAGGACCAAGGTGGACCAAGAGATGGCTGCCCCAAAAACTCTCCATCCATAGAAGGGATAATATAGTCGTTAACTGGCCCAGTGAAATCTACCAAGTCGTGAGTGCAGCTTGAATAAGGCCCCACAGGTAAAGAGTTATGAGAGTTTTTCCTTGAACAACGCCAACTTACTATTAGTTTTGCAACAAATTCCAGGATATTACTTTGTAATGAGGGTGAAGGTTGATTGACTGGAAAGCGTAAAAATGAAAGCTTACCAGGTCTTTTCACTTTCCATGTTAATACTGAGTGATGTATGAGAAAGAAGTCTCACCTCATATAGATATATCTCAGTCGAAAGAGATAATCTTTAAAAGCAAATTTTGATCGACTTTCAAATCTCAATGTGGATGGAGGTATTCCATTCGACCGTGAATGATCTTGAGAGAAAAATTAATGGAATCCTGTTTCTTTAAACATTGAATTCTATTAAAGGAGAAAAAAAATTCAATAGATTTCTCTTTGTTTCCTTTTGTTTCATTTATTGTTACGGCTTTTATTTGTTTTGTTCGAGAGTAAAAAGTTTCATGATTGCTCTTGAAAACATAAGGGGGAGAGAGAGAGAGAGAGAGAGAGAGAGAGAGAGAGAGAGAACAATAAACGAAGATATGTCCAACACTTTCTTTCATCTACAATCCTCATATCAAACATTCCGCCAAATTTATTACTCTCACCTCCATTGCTTTATGAAATGGGTTTTGAGAGGGAAAGAGAAATCTTTAATGTGACGTTAAATCAAGGGTTGCCAGGTCCCGAGTGCAGAGAGAAGAAGCCAATAAATCAAACTGTATTTGATGACGCCAGTGAAAAATTTCCCCGTTTATCAGTCGGGTTGAGATCTGGGGCATCGAGTTATCTCAAAATACCGGATCTGGCTGGAAGATGGGTGGAATACATCTGGAATTGAGCTATTCTGGAATAAGAGAGAGAGAGAGAGAGAGAGAGGAGAGAGAGAGAGAGAGAGAGAGAGAATGATGATGGTGGGGCGAATGGGAAAAGATTCGGATAAAAAAGGAAAAGGAAGAAGGGCTGAGAAACTTTCAAGTAATTGAGGTCCAGTTATGTAGGTTCGCTCTTCATTAGACCAATGTATTCGAAGCAAATTGATCTACCAGTAGATCAATTACATTAATCCAAATTTTCCATCTAAAGTCTCTCCTACAAAAATGGGAAAAATCTACAAAAAAATTCTCATCTTTGAAAAGTGTAAAGTAATTAAAGGATCTGATATAAACATGGATATCATTATAACTGTGACCTGAGAATGTAGATCTCCGACAGAAGCAAACAATCAAGAAGAAAGTAGGTGTTTGTGAAACAGAAGTTTCTGTATTTTGAAAGAAATAAAAGTAAGAAAAATAACATCAGTTTGAAGAACATACCTATCAAAAAAAATATCATATTCTGATTTGACAAATATAATAGTTTATTTCCCTAAATCTATCGTGACCTTGTCCACTACAATTTTTTTTAATCTGTATAAAATCTTGTGTTTTACATCTGTTGCAGTAGTTGATCTTGTGTGGTAGGTGAAAGACACCTCTCGTATAAACCGAACGGTTTGCTGTATATTTTCATTACTATCCAATGTATCCACAGTTGTGCCACAAAACTCCTCAACTATTGTATGAATACATCATCTGGTGCATGACTTTCTTAATTCCCTTAAAGAAGGAAAATGTATGAAACAAAACGAAAAGTTTCTCAATCTT
Source organism: Palaemon carinicauda (assembly GCF_036898095.1). Lineage (NCBI taxonomy): Eukaryota > Metazoa > Arthropoda > Malacostraca > Decapoda > Palaemonidae > Palaemon > Palaemon carinicauda. The sequence continues at coordinate 56,223,624 of NC_090763.1, forward strand.
AATTCATTGCCTGTCCTATTTCATGGCCGTTACTACTTTTTGCCAGGAATTCTTTAAATATCAGAAATGTAAAATTACACCATTTTAATGAATTTGCTAACCTCGTAGTGTTAACATAAGGGATATCATATTTACAGTATACAAGAATCATCTTAAAAAGTTTAAAATATACAACTAAAAGTTTTCAAGTGAATATTTAACTCTTTTGAACTGAGTATTTCAAAATCCATAAAAATAAATCCTCTGGGTTAAGACTCAACCCAGTTTTGAATTGAATCGAAAATGGAAACTTGAATCGTGAAAAATTAAAATTAATAACTGGAAACATAAAAGAGGGATTTTGCTTTAAGGATTAATAGGAAATTTAAACCATATATATATATATATATATATATATATATATATTATATATCAATATAAATTCTAAAGGCCTTTAAGTTCAGTCTAAATACAATGAAATATTTACTTTACTTGAGAATATAACATTGGGAAATAAAAAGATTTCAGCAGCGTCCCAACGGCCGTAAAGGAACACACCTAAGATCCTTATCCTCTGGAGTGCAATCTATCCATTGTAGAATTCAGCCATTCGGGTTTTCCTGAGAGAGTGAAATGCTCTCACCATAAACGGAGCATTAATCTTGAACACAGATGTCCTGTTTTGAACGCATCTAATTTATACTGGTGTAATTTATCCTAATGTGAGATACAGTCTTCCTCCTCTTTTTGCAACATGAAAGAAAAAGCTTCAAGAAATGAACAAACAAAGAGACAAATAACGTTCCCAGGAGAGACTTCCCTCGACGTCCCCAAAATGGACACAAAGCGGTGTGCTCAGACAGTCTTTTCATTTTGAGGATTATTTGCTCGAGATTGAATACTTCTTCAAACTTTAGGATCTTAATTGATGACATAACGAAAAGTAAAATTTTTCGAGAAAAAAAAAAAAAAAAAAAAAAAAAAAAATAGATAGATAGATAGATATCAATAAGACTATAATGTTATTAAAAACATCAGATTTCTAACAGTGAGAGCGTGCACATATATACTGGTAAAGCACGGTTTTATATATTTTCCGTGGTCGTATAGTCAAGCTTGTATACTGATACATAAAATAACGACGTAAAATAAAGTAAAACCACACACCCACCATATAAAACATATAAGGACCTCTCTCTCTATCTCTCTCTCTCTCTCTCTCTCTCCTCTCTCTCTCTCTCTCTCTCTCTCTGTGTCTTGCAAAATCTCCTGCACCGAAAATATTTGCGATCCTGGCTGGGCGTCTTTTAGGTGTGACAGCGAGACCGAAATATTGGAGGCTGTTGCTTGAAGCTAACCTTCCTCCTCTGATCATCGGATATCCTGGATATAATAAATAATAGACGGCGCTTTGCAGGCTGCTTGGCTCTGCCCAAAAGGTTGTGTTCGCCTTTCGCAGCTTCGAAAGCAACAATTTTTAAGAATTCCTCTTGCATCAGATTACTTTCGGAAGATTACGTCATGCATGCAAAAGATCGCATCTGACGCGGCGTTCAGAAAGGATCAGGGGTTTATTGATACCTTGAACAATGGAGCAACATGCTGAGAGAGAGAGGTGAGAGAGAGAGAGAGAGAGAGAGAGAGAGAGAGGGGGGGGGGAACAAACGAAAATAAGTCCAACACTTTCTTTCATCTATAATCCTCTCACCAAACTTTCCACAGCATTTATTACTTTAACCTCCATTGCTTTCAACCCACTTTCGAAAAACAATATGATTTATGAAATGGGGTCTTGAGAGGGAAAGAGAAATCTTTAATGTGACGTTAAATCAAGGGTTGCCAGGTCCGAGTGCAGAGAGAAGAAGCCAATAAATCAAACTGGATTTGATGACTCCAGTGAAAAATTTCCCCGTTTATCAGTCGGTTGAGATCTGGGCATCGAGTTATCTCAAGATGCCGGATCTGGCTTGGAAGATGGCAGGATTCGGCCATTCGGGTCTTCCCGGGAGAGTGAAATGCTCTCACCATAAACAGAGCATTAATTTTGTACACAGATGTCCTGCTTTAAACCCATCTATTTATACTGGTGTAATCTATCCTGATGTGAGACTCAACCTTCTTATTCTTTTTTGCAGCAAGGACACCGGGGAGAGAAATAGCCTCAAGAAATAAAAAAAAAAAAGAAACAAGTACCTTTCCCAGGAGAGAGATTGCCCCTTCCCCAGAATTGCGTAACTCATGATGTTTGAACCGTATTCATATTTTAGGTAGGATTTACTTGAAATTTAATAACAATTATATCTTTTGGAACTGGATTTAGAACACAATGCAAAAATACATTTTTTTGCCGAAACAAAACACGGGTTAAGTGCAATACACTCGAGATTTAAAATAATTATATTGGCATTACATTTAACATACGGAATGCTTAAGGATATCCAAAAGCATTCTCTCTCTCTCTCTCTCTCTCTCTCTCTCTCCTCTCTCTCTCTCTCTCTCTCTCCTGTTGCTTTATTGAAAAGATACCAATATAACCCGGATCCTTATTGAACGCTACTTCAGGTGCAACCTTTTGCATGCATGACGGGATCTCCTCCCAAAAGTAATCTGATGCTGGAGGAAATTCTTAAAAATGTTGCTTACGAAGCTGCGAAAGGCGAACACACCTTTTGGGGCAAGCCAAGCAGCCTGCAATAGCACCGTCTATTATTACTTTGTTCAGGATGTTGGCTCCCCATGATCAGAGGAGGAAGGCAGCTTCAAGCCAACAGCCTCTAATGTCTTGCTGTCACCAGTAAAAGGACGCCCAGCCAGGACCGGAAATATTTCTGTGCAGCCAGTTTTGCGAGAGAGAGAGAGAGAGAGAGAGAGAGAGAGAGAGAGAGAGAGGAGAATGCTTTTGGATATCCTTAAGCATTCTGTATATTTAATGTAATGCCAATATTATTTTAATCTCGAATGTATTGCACTTAAAACCCGTGTTTTGTTTCGGCAAAAAACGGTACTTTTGCGTTGTGTTCTAAATCCAGTTCCAAAAGATAAAATTGTTATTAGATTTCAAGTAAATACTCCCTAAAATATGAACTCGGTTCAAACACATAATGAGTTACCCCATTCTGGGGAGGGGCAATCTCTCTCCTGGGAAAAATCACATCAGGATAGATTACACCAGTATAAATTAGATGGGTTTAAAGCAGGACATCTGTGTACAAAATTAATGCTCTGTTTATGGTGAGAGCATTTCAGTCTCCCGGGAAAACCCGAATGGCCGAATCCTACAAAGGATAGATTGCACTCCAGAGGATAAGGACCTTTGTGTGCTTCTCCTGGCCCGATGGAACATTGGTGAAATATCTCTATTTCCCGATGTTGTATTCTAGAATATAGTAGATATTTTCATTGTATTTAGACTAACTTTTTATAATACACATACACATACACACACACCACACACACACACATATATATATATATATATATATACATATATATATATATATATATATGTATGTTTATATATACATACATACATAATACGTTCAATTATTGGTTTTTGGTGTCACACATGAATTAAAAGAAGCGAGAGGACGATTTGGGAAATGAGACTCGTCCAGAGTACGAACTTCTTCCTACATTATAGAAAAAAAAATGTCAAACATTATTCAATTTTGATATCAAAAGACATTGTCACTTTGATTATCTTCCAATATTTACACAATTTCTTTTTGATAAGGTAGCTATAATTTTCCCTATCTTAATACTGAATGAAGTTGGCATGATTCACTAAAACTTGATATTTTAGGCATTCTACTTCTTGCTGAAAAGTAGATACAACCGCCATGAAATGGGACGTGTAGTAAATTATGGATTGGAAACCGCTTAACATATTGTTTCATAACATTTTTCTCTTCATTTAAAGGACCCTAGAAACCCTGAATTCCTTGATGTATTAATACAAGATTTGAGAAGTATTTTTGGTTTATAAACTCTGAAAGGAATACGTTCACAACAGAACCTACAGTTTATACTGTGACCGGGCCGAGAGAAGGTTGTGACTTAAAGACAGGATGGAAGCAACTGAGTGAGTTTATTATTGAATACTCTCCTTTATATACAAAAGCTCAATGCAACAGGAAATTTCATGTTCAAAACCGACACCGATGACGGTAAGAAAAACTGGCATGTTTATTCAGGTTCTTTTTAGTGCGAGGGAAGAGCGAAGATACAAGCATAATATATACACAAAATAAACTATGTACGATGGTGTGACACACGGTTGGTACAATACGTGAAGAGGTGTAACACTTGTAAAACATGAGATTTTAAGTAGTTTAAAATGATGGTAGAGACAACAAGGTCACGATGGATTTAGCCAAATAAACTATTATATTATCAAATAAGAAACATGGCATTTTCTTGATAGATTTGCTCTTCAAACTGATCCAGGTATTTATAATGATGCGCAAGTTAATAACAGCACTTCGAATAGCTTTGTAATTTTCAAAGATGAGAATATGTCGTAATTTGTTCTTATTGAATTAGGCCAGACATAAATGGCAAATTTTGATTAATGTAAACGATCTCCTGGAAGATCAATTTGCTTCCAATCCATTGGTCTAATGAAGAGCGAACCTCCATTACTGGACCTCAATTACTTGAGAGTTTTTCAGTTCTTCTTCCTTTTCCATCTCCTTTTTATCTCCATATGTTTCCCCTCAGCCATCATTATTACGATTTTCATCATTCTCTCTTTCTATCATTCCAGAAATAACTCCATTCCAGATATTCCTGCCACCTTCCAGCCAGATCCGCCATCTTGAGAATACTCGATGCCCCCAGATCTCACCCGACTGATAAACGGGGAAATTTTTCACTGGAGTCATCAAATCCAGTTTGATTTATTGGCTTCTTCTCTCTGCACTCGGACTTGACAACCCTTGATTTAACGTCACATTTAAGATTTCTCTTTCTCTCTCAAGACCCATTTCATAAATCATATTGTTTTTCGAAAGTGGGTGAAAGCAAAGGAGGTGAGAGTAATAAATGTGCCGGAAAGTTTGGTGTGAGGATTGTAGATGAAAGGAAGTGTCGGACATATCTTTGTTTAGTGTTCTCTCTGTCTGTCTGTCTGTCTGTCTGTCTGTCTGTCTGTCTCTCTCTCTCCTCTCTCTCCTCTCTCTCTTCTCTCTCTCTCTCTAGATACGCAAAACATGTTGCTCCATTGTTAAAGGTATCAATATAACTCAGATCCTTACTGAACACTGTATCGGGTGCGATCTTTTGCATGCATGACGTAATCTCCTCCCGAAAGTAATCTGATGCAGGAGGAAATTCTTAAAATGTTGCTTTCGAAGCTGCGAAAGGCGAACACACCTTTTGGGCAGAGCCAAGCAGCCTGCAAAGCGCCGTCTATTATTTACTATATCCCAGGATATCCGATGATCAATGGAGGATGGCAGCTTCAAGCAAAAGCCTCTAATATTTCGGTCTCGCTGTCACCCCTAAAAGACGCCCAGGCAAGATCGCAAATATTTTCGGTGCAAGGAGATTCTGCAAGACGGGGAGAGAGGAGAGAGAGAGAGAGAGAGAGAGAGAGAGAGATCCTTATGTTTTATATGGTGGGTATAAAGTCAACATATTCTCAGTGTAAGAGTATTGATGAAAAGTATAACATGTATTGCTTCAACCCTTTTTATATTATTAATGTCTAAATCGTGCTTGTTTGTTCATAAATCTTTGAATAGAATTTTAATGGCCTAAAATTTGCCTGTAAATTTAGATTTCATGTATTTTGTTTAAAAGAATTTTCATATGGCCTTTGAGGATGTTGAGAAATCTTTATTAGATTTTCCCTGACATTATGATTTGTGATTGTTCTTTAATTGAAATGGAATATTAAGAAATTACTTTTTTAAGCTGATAGTGATTATAAACTATATAATTTTTCCTCTCTCTCTCTCTCCTCTCGTCTCTCTCTCTCTCTCTCTCTCTCTCTGTGTATATATATATATATAAATAAATATCTCTGTATATATATAAATAAATATATATATATATATATATATATATATATATACACACATGCATATATATATATGGTGGGTGGGTGATTTTGCTTTTTGTACGTAGTTATTTTATGTATCAGTATACAAGCTTGGCTATACGACCATGGAAATATAGAAAACAGTGCTTATACCATTTTATATGTATACGCTCTCACTGTTAGAAA
>NC_090763.1:56242331-56252331 GCF_036898095.1 Palaemon carinicauda
TCTAACACACGCATGCATTATATCTATTAGCCACCAAAGTGTCAGCATCCTCTTTCATCTCCCTCCCAATTTGTAGGAGACGCATCCCTTGAATCGGGGCATTCTACAATAGAGGCATCCATGTGTCGGGGAAGGGGGGGGGAGGGATATTCCATGTAATAAATGGTATGTTGTGAGTCGGGCTTGTATTTCATCAATTTCCCGTCCTTCCTCCTCCTCCTCCTCCTCCTCCTCCTCCTCCTCCTCCTCCTCCTCCTCCTCCTCCTCCTCCTCCTCCCTGATAACTCATTTTTCCTTTTACTTTGGCCAGCTGATCAGGAGTTGTCAGACGATCTATCAAAGCGATCGATCTCGGGTTTCAATACCTTTAAGTGTTTTCTCGATCGCTTTATCTTTTCCCCTTCGTCGACGGGGTGGGATCAGGGGGAAGTGTTTATTTTCTTTCGTTTTAATGGATTTCATTCAGTTTGAGATTTTGGAATAATCATATATACATGTATATATATAATATATCTTACAGCACTCAATTCTTTATATTCATGAAAAACTATTTTTCTCAAATCTCAATATTTCTGTGGGATATTTCAAGTTCTTATTTAGTGTCATTAAGCATCATGATGTGTGGGGTCAACACATGCATATATACATACATACGCACATACATATAGTATATTCATATATATACACATACATACATATATATATATATATATATATATATATATACACATATATATCCATACATAAGAATATATTGATAAATGCCAGCTATCCTCGCCACGGATCCCTATACATATGACCTTGTACATAATATAAATATTATCACTATTAATAGTTACATTTAATAATGATATCTACAAAACCCTAATTCTTTAAATTTAGTTAATTTTGCTTTAATTTCTAAATCCTTGTCAATCCCATCTCCCTCTCCTGGTCCTGCTTTGTTTTCTTTGGTGTTGTAGTCAAAGGCAGTTAACTTTTGTACTTGTAACTTTCGTCCTGGTGTGTCTCGCCTCAGCTCCTGCCTCTTAAACACCTAGAGAGAACCCTCTTCTATTGCTGTAAGTCACTACGTATATTTTCATACGTTTGAAGTGGTCATGGATCACTGCCCAATTTTGTAATAAGTCAATGGGTTTTCTTTCACTGTAAAGTAAAGTTTATTTGTGTTTAATTATGTGTATTAAATATCATGGTTTTATATTTTACCTTATAATTTCCTTGGTATAAAATCTAGTGAAATGATTTTGAACCTTGGGGTTTCCTTGACCCTTGACAATATATATATATATATATATATATATATATATATATGTATATATATATATATATATATATATGTATATAATATATATATATATATATATGTGTATATAAATAAATATATATATATATATATATATATATATATATATATATACATATAAGTTGATCAATTCAGCTGCACTACTTCTGTAGCCCCAAGAAGCCAAGAAGTGCCAAAGGCTCTATATAATTTCCACAAGAAGAAGAGCACCAAATCTACGGTTGTGAGCCCCTTGAAATGGGATATTACATCAAAATGAGGGTTGAGCTTTACCATCACATGACCAACGGTAACCACATAAGTCAAGTCACTATTTACTGATGAGTGCTTCCCTCATGATCAAAAGCATAACAAAATGGATACTGTCGTATTAGGAAGTGCCTACGATAAGGGGTACAGGTTAATCGTACTTCAAAGCACGAAGGGACCTGTTTAAAGGGTTGTGTACCTCTTGGTACGAAGAATTCTCCTGACCCCAATAGCAATCACAATTTCCCTACAGAAAGATGCCAGAAGAAAAAGAAATGCATCCTCAAGTCTTTGGTAATGTGCGAGTCATCAATCATCGAAAGACATTATCAGAAAAAAAGGGAAGTTTTTGAATGTGCATGAATATGGCGGAGATGCGAAGAAATGCATGATAGTTCAACTTTTAAAGGAGAGAAAGCTTATCTTCGTACTTGGTGAGAGAGAAGCAAAATGGGAGTACGTGAATGGGAAGAATGAATGACCATTGTAGATGAAAGGTCTAAAGTTACAGAGGGGTAGCGATTTTACTGTCAGAATACTGTACAACTGTGTATGGAAAAAAAAAATAAAGTTTGCTATACTGCGTGAACATAGAAGAGGAACAGCGAAGAACATTCTTTATGGGGATAGTCCGAATCTGTGCCAGGAGAGTTTTGGAGAGCATGAAAGGGTTATTGTACTGTAAAATTTGAATAAAGAGATAATTGACAGAGAAAGAAATGGAGTGCCTGGAGTATCCACGAATTGATAATCTTGGATATGGGCGTAGAAAGAGAAGATGGAAGAGCACGCTCACCGATGTAATATTGAGAAGTTACTGGATGTATATCTGATCTTTATTTAGTTTACAATAAATTTTGAGATATATATAAAAGGGCAATGAGGCAACAAAATTATTTTCGTCGATGTGATTACGATAAGTAAACTGGATAACATGGGAGTAAGGAGAAGTAATAAGGAGAAACTAAACGAAATAAGGATTACTATTAAATAAACGGAGGTACTTGGAGAGTTGGTAAAAAACCATGATGGTGTATCATGGAGAGCACGACTGTTTCTAAATATGAGAGGGTAGGAAACTAAAAAAAACTTAAGTGGTTGTTGAGAGAATAAAATCTTTTGGAAAGGAAAAAGGGAGATTGGGAGCAGTTGCATTGTTGAAGAGAAGAATATGGTTAGGCATGCAAGGGGATGGATAGTAAACTGAAGCCAAGAATATATCACGAGGGGAAAGATGGCTCGTAACAAAATGTGACAAGGAACTTTAAATAGGAAAATATCCTAGCTAGATGAAGCTGGTTTATTGAAGATTTGCTGAATGTAAAAGATAGTTAAGAGGATAAAGTTAGTGAAGCAAGACAAACAGACTTAAGTGTAAGGATAAGAAAGCTTAGATAAGTGACTGAGGAGGATGTAAGCGTGACTGATCAGGATTAGAAGCATACGCCAGATTAAAGGAAATACTTCAGAGTGATTTGCGAGAGGAAATAATTGTTTAGTTGTATAAAGATAGAGGAGATAAAAGCGACCGTAAGAATTAAAAAGTAACAATGTTTCTTAGTACACCACTGAAGATAAATGGTAGTATTAGGATTTACTGCATATTGAGAAATACAGGTGCCCGAATTAATATAGAAGCAGAACAATGTTTAAGGGAAGAACAATATTCAAGAGCATAGACAAAAATAATTATATATATACTGTATACTGTATATATATATAAAATATGTATATATACTGTATATATATATATATATATATATATATATATATATATATATATATATATTTATATTTATATATATATATATACATGTGTGTGAAGGCAGCGAGAGAGAGAGAGAGAGAGAGAGAGAGAGAGAGAGAGAGAGAGAGAGAGAGAAGAATGAACGTTGTCAAACGAAAAGCAAGTCAGGCTGAATTTTATTAGATGATTTATTCAACCCGGATCTGAAGTGTCATACGTAAAGAAAAGAAAAAGACAAAACTTTTGTATCAGTTTTTCACATTTTATGTAACTTTTTTCTGTCATTGGGTCTCGGTATCGACAGATTCCATGAAAATGTAATAAGGAAATCGTGCCCTGGTTCTAACCCGATGAAAATGTACACGTCTTTCCGAGAAGCACCTTGCTTGACAGAATCTGTCAGCAAATGTTCGATTTCATATAAAGAGTAAGTCAATACACACACACACACACACACACACACACACACATATATATATATATATATATATATATATATATATATATATATATATACTGTATATATATATATATATATATATATATATATATATATATATATATATATATATATATATATATATATATATATATATATATGTATATATATATATATATATATATATATATATATATATACAGTATATATATATATATATATATATATATATATATATATATATGTATATAATATATATATATATAGAGATACGGTCAAACATTTCATATATTTTAATCACCAGAAAAAAACTATAAATATATTTAAATACGTTCCCCTGAAAAAGCTATAAATAAATTTAAAAACGTTCCCCTGAAAAAGTTATAATAAAATTTAAATACGTTCTCCAGATAAGCTATAAAGAAATTTAAACACGTTAATATAGATAAAAAAAAATCGGATTTTATAATTCTCGATTTTTACATTAAATTTTACATCAAATTTATACAAAAATTATAACATTTCCCATTATATTCTTCTGGAAAAGACGCTTAGGCTCTTCTCAAGGAATGTAATAAATTAATTCATATATCTCATGAGAGAAGCGGCATTTACTTCCTAAATAACAATTTGGGCGAGTTTACTTAGATAGGAAAACTTTGGTGAAACTGTTATTTAAAACTTTGTCTGCGAGATAAATGTGACCGGCAAATCTCCGCAATTAGGAAAGTTTCTTGCTATAGACTTTGGTCCTTTCCTTTATTTGCTTTTAAATTATTAAAGCAACTTATTAGAGCATGTTGTTCAAATGTCTAAAAGTAATTTTTAAATTGTTCAATTCAAAGGAAAGTTGTTTATATGATTGAAGGTTGAATCTGCCCGTATTCACGTAAAGGTTTAAAGGGAACTCATGAATGGCAGAAGCAAGGGACAGTGAAAATGCCTTAGCTAGCAGGACAATGCCCTAGAGACTGACCATATATACATATGACCTGGTAGGGCCAGACAATGACTGCTATAGCCTCCCCAAAAACCCCCATCCTTAGCTCACAATAATGGTGAGGCTGCAGACACTACAAGAAACAATGGAGCTTGAGCGGAACTCGAATCCCAGGACAATGCCCTAGAGACTGACCATATATACATATGACCTGGTAGAGCCAGACAATGACTGCTATAGGCTCCCCAAAAACCTAACTCACAATAATGGCGAGGCTGCAGACACTACAAGAAACAATGGAGCTTGAGCGGGACTCGAATCCCAGTCCGAGGATCGCCAAGAGGGGGCATTTGCAATAGGCCACCACAACCCTTAGAGAACATTAGAGCATGTTATCTACAGTAAATCACTTAAAGATAGATCATTACCCTACATGCCTTAAAAACTTAAGGTAAGTTATTGAAATGATAAAAAACCTGAATCTTTCCAACATTACAGAAAGTTATTCAAATGGCTAAAAGTTAACTCTTTCTCGTATTAATTTAAAGAATGTTAGAACACGTTTATAGAAGGCTTAAGATAGGCCTTTTCTGTATTTACTTTTAAAATTACTAGAAAATAATGTTGGAATGATGTATGGCAAACATTTTCTTTGTATAAAGATTGTATAAGATTATAAAAAATATTGTTGAGTAAAAACATTTCTTAATCTTTAAAAATATTAGAGCAGATTATAATATTTATTAAAAGATAAATCTTAATATAAAAGATAAATCTTAATATAATAGATAAGTTGAAAAAAATTCAATTGATTTGATTCATTAGATATATGAATTTGAGCAGTAAGACCAGGCACTGGGGCTTGGGAGGTCATTCATCACCAAAATATGAGAAAGGAAGCGGGAACGGAGCCACCCGTTGAGATACTATCGCTAGAGAGTTATTGGGTCCTTTGACTGGCCAGAGAGTGGGAGCTTAAAAAAAAAAAAAAAAAAAAAAAAGCGGGGGGGGGGGGAAGAGAGAGTGAGGCTAGGAGCCCAAGAGACGCAGCAATGACCCTTAAGTAATGTCTAAAGTGGGCTGCTTTTGGTGCACCTATGGCACTACCTCACTAGAGGACTTTTTTACTTAAAGCTAGTAAAAAATGGTAATTATTCTCTTGAAGATATAAGAAAATGTTAATTATCCTCTTGAATATATTAGAAAGTAGTAATTATCATCCCCGTGAATGTGGAAAATAGTAACTATCATCCCCTTGAATACGGAAAATAGTAACTATCATCCCCTTGAATACGGAAAATAGTAACTATCATCCCCTTGAATACGAAAAATAGTAACTATCATCCCCGTGAATGTGGAAAATAGTAACTATCATCCCCTTGAATACGGAAAATAGTAACTATCATCCCCTTGAATACGAAAAATAGTAACTATCATCCCCGTGAATGTGGAAAATAGTAACTATCATCCCCTTGAATACGGAAAATAGTAACTATCATCCCCTTGAATACGGAAAATAGTAACTATCATCCCCTTGAATATGGAAAATAGTAACTATAATCCCATTGAATATGGAAAATAGTAACTATAATCCCCGTGAATATGGAAAATAGTAACTATCATCCCCTTGAATAAGGAAAATAGTAACTATCGTCCCCTTGAATATGGAAAATAGTAACTATCATCCCCTTGAATAAGGAAAATAGTAACTATCATCCCCTTGAATAAGGAAAATAGTAACTATCGTCCCCTTGAATATGGAAAATAGTAACTATCATCCCCTTGAATAAGGAAAATAGTAACTATAATCCCATTGAATATGGAAAACAGTAACTATAATCCCATTGAATATGGAAAATAGTAACTATAATCCCATTGAATATGGAAAATAGTAACTATCATCCCCTTGAATAAGGAAAATAGTAACTATCGTCCCCTTGAATATGGAAAATAGTAACTATCATCCCCTTGAATATGGAAAATAGTAACTATCATCCCCGTGAATATGGAAAATAGTAACTATCATCCCCGTGAATGTGGAAAATAGTAACTATCATCCCCTTGAATATGGAAAATAGTAACTATCATCCCCGTGAATGTGGAAAATAGTAACTATCATCCCCTTGAATATGGAAAATAGTAACTATAATCCCATTGAATATGGAAAATAGTAACTATCATCCCCTTGAATAAGGAAAATAGTAACTATCGTCCCCTTGAATATGGAAAATAGTAACTATCATCCCCTTGAATATGGAAAATAGTAACTATCATCCCCTTGAATATGGAAAATAGTAACTATCATCCCCTTGAATATGGAAAATAGTAACTATAATCCCATTGAATATGGAAAATAGTAACTATAATCCCATTGAATATGGAAAATAGTAACTATCATCCCCTTGAATAAGGAAAATAGTAACTATCGTCCCCTTGAATATGGAAAATAGTAACTATCATCCCCTTGAATATGGAAAATAGTAACTATCATCCCCTTGAATAAGGAAAATAGTAACTATCGTCCCCTTGAATATGGAAAATAGTAACTATCATCCCCTTGAATAAGGAAAATAGTAACTATCGTCCCCTTGAATATGGAAAATAGTAACTATCATCCCCTTGAATGTGGAAAATAGTAACTATCATCCCCTTGAATATGGAAAATAGTAACTATCATCCCCGTGAATGTGGAAAATAGTAACTATCATCCCCTTGAATATGGAAAATAGTAACTATCATCCCCGTGAATGTGGAAAATAGTAACTATCATCCCCTTGAATATGGAAAATAGTAACTATAATCCCATTGAATATGGAAAATAGTAACTATCATCCCCTTGAATAAGGAAAATAGTAACTATCGTCCCCTTGAATATGGAAAATAGTAACTATCATCCCCTTGAATATGGAAAATAGTAACTATCATCCCCTTGAATAAGGAAAATAGTAACTATAATCCCATTGAATATGGAAAACAGTAACTATCATCCCCTTGAATATGGAAAATAGTAACTATCATCCCCGTGAATATGGAAAATAGTAACTATCATCCCCGTGAATATGGAAAATAGTAACTAAAATCCCCTTGAATATGGAAAATAGTAACTATCACCTCCTTGAATATGGAAAATAGTAACTATCATCCCCTTGAATATGGAAAATAGTAACTATAATCCCATTGAATATGGAAAATAGTAACTATAATCCCATTGAATATGGAAAATAGTAACTATAATCCCATTGAATATGGAAAATAGTAACTATCATCCCCTTGAATAAGGAAAATAGTAACTATCATCCCCTTGCATATGGAAAATAGTAACTATCATCCCCTTGAATATGGAAAATAGTAACTATAATCCCCGTGAATATGGAAAATAGTAACTATAATCCCCGTGAATATGGAAAATAGTAACTATCATCCCCGTGAATATGGAAAATAGTAACTAAAATCCCCGTGAATATGGAAAATAGTAACTAAAATCCCCTTGAATATGGAAAATAGTAACTATAATCCCATTGAATATGGAAAATAGTAACTATAATCCCCGTGAATATGGAAAATAGTAACTAAAATCCCCTTGAATATGGAAAATAGTAACTATCATCCCCGTGAATATGGAAAATAGTAACTATCATCCCCGTGAATATGGAAAATAGTAACTATAATCCCATTGAATATGGAAAATAGTAACTATCATCCCCGTGAATATGGAAAATAGTAACTATAATCCCATTGAATATGGAAAATAGTAACTATCACCTCCTTGAATATGGAAAATAGTAACTATCATCCCCTTGCATATGGAAAATAGTAACTATAATCCCATTGAATATGGAAAATAGTAACTATAATCCCATTGAATATGGAAAATAGTAACTATCATCCCCTTGAATAAGGAAAATAGTAACTATCATCCCCGTGAATATGGAAAATAGTAACTATCATCCCATTGAATATGGAAAATAGTAACTATCATCCCCGTGAATATGGAAAATAGTAACTATAATCCCATTGAATATGGAAAATAGTAACTATCATCCCCGTGAATATGGAAAATAGTAACTATAATCCCCTTGAATATGGAAAATAGTAACTATCACCTCCTTGAATATGGAAAATAGTAACTATCATCCCCTTGCATATGGAAAATAGTAACTATAATCCCATTGAATATGGAAAATAGTAACTATAATCCCATTGAATATGGAAAATAGTAACTATCATCCCCTTGAATAAGGAAAATAGTAACTATCATCCCCTTGAATATGGAAAATAGTAACTATAATCCCATTGAATATGGAAAATAGTAACTATAATCCCCTTGAATATGGAAAATAGTAACTATAATCCCATTGAATATGGAAAATAGTAACTATCACCTCTTTGAATATGGAAAATAGTAACTATAATCCCATTGAATATGGAAAATAGTAACTATCACCTCTTTGAATATGGAAAATAGTAACTATAATCCCATTGAATATGGAAAATAGTAACTATCACCTCTTTGAATATGGAAAATAGTAACTATAATCCCATTGAATATGGAAAATAGTAACTATCACCTCTTTGAATATGGAAAATAGTAACTATCATCCCCTTGAATATGGAAAATAGTAACTATCACCTCCTTGAATATGGAAAATAGTAACTATCATCCCCTTGAATATGGAAAATAGTAACTATAATCCCATTGAATATGGAAAATAGTAACTATAATCCCATTGAATATGGAAAATAGTAACTATAATCCCATTGAATATGGAAAATAGTAACTATCATCCCCTTGAATAAGGAAAATAGTAACTATCATCCCCTTGAATATGGAAAATAGTAACTATAATCCCATTGAATATGGAAAATAGTAACTATCACCTCTTTGAATATGGAAAATAGTAACTATAATCCCATTGAATATGGAAAATAGTAACTATCACCTCTTTGAATATGGAAAATAGTAACTATCATCCCCTTGAATATGGAAAATAGTAACTATCATCCCCGTGAATATGGAAAATAGTAACTATAATCCCCGTGAATATGGAAAATAGTAACTATCATCCCCGTGAATATGGAAAATAGTAACTATAATCCCATTGAATATGGAAAATAGTAACTATCATCCCCGTGAATATGGAAAATAGTAACTATCACCTCCTTGAATATGGAAAATAGTAACTATCACCTCCTTGAATATGGAAAATAGTAACTATCACCTCCTTGAATATGGAAAATAGTAACTATCACCTCCTTGAATATGGAAAATAGTAACTATCACCTCCTTGAATATGGAAAATAGTAACTATCACCTCCTTG
>NC_090763.1:56257331-56258678 GCF_036898095.1 Palaemon carinicauda
AGAGAGTGGCGCACAACTGGTTTTGTCACTCGTGGTTTCAGCAAGGCGGATTGCATGAATAATAATTACTCTCTTAATTCTATCATTTCAAATCATCAGTGACAGTACTCTTTTCAAAAATGATCATGACATGTCAACGACATTGGTTGAACCATATTATTATTATTATTATTATTATTATTATTATTATTATTATTACTTGCTAACCTACAACCCTAGTTGGAAAAGCAGGATGCTATAAAGCCAGGGGTCCCAACAGGGAAAATAGCCCGGTGAGGAAAGGAAACGAGGAAAAATAAATATTAAGAACAGTAACAACATAAATAAATATTAAGAACAGTAACAACATGAATAAATATTTCCTATATAAACTATACAAATTTCAACAAAACAAGAGGAAGAGAAATTAGATATAATTACCCCTGGATTACCCTTCGTGGCGTCTACACAAAGGTGCTGGAAGAATTTCAATTCGTATATAGTTGGGTAGATTTGCAAAATTTCTTATGAGAAACATCTCACTAGCGCGTGCGATGGATGAAAAGGCCGGGGCCTCAAAAAAAAAAAAAAAAAAAAAAAAAAAAACATTTTATTAGCATCGTTGCGGTAATTGCTAAGATAATGGACTTTACGCATAACGCTAATGCTCCCCTCTATGGCATAAAGCAGATCAGAATTCTCTTGCAAGGCTTTCTCCAATCAAAGAACCTCCACAGCGTCAGAAATCTTCGCAAATGCATCGTCGACGTTTCTGCAATAGATGATAATGTACTTCACTCCTTTCTATAAAACTTTTCAACTATGAAACGGCTATAATTATACTTACTGAAATAAATTTCAGATGGTTTGGGCATGCTCTTCGCACTCCCCCAAGAGAGATTAGTTCACCAAACGTTCAGCCTTGCTCCTCATGCACTAGAAGAGTTGGAAGACCCACGCCTACATGGCTGAGGACTATGAAGCGTGAACTAGGAGATGATGATTGGAAAAGTTAAGAGACGATTGGCGAACTCTAAAGGATGCCCTTTGCGTCAATAGGCGTAGGAGGAGATGATGATGATGATGATGGAGAGGATTTAATGATGACTAGCATATAGAAACTCTTATGTGAATGCATGAAAGTGTAAGTTACTTTCAAGTATGCAGGTAATCACACATACATGTATACAGACGAAATCATTACCAAGAAAAGGTATAAAAGAAGCGGATTTGAGGGTGTAGTCGAATATGATGAACTGAATCGACTCTTCAAATCTCAGACGGCGGTAGTCCTTTGTGGAAACTGATGGAAGGAGGAAGTAGGAGAAGAGGGCGGGGGGAGGGGGGGGGATAGAAGGGAGAGGCGGG
>NC_090763.1:56259178-56264178 GCF_036898095.1 Palaemon carinicauda
ATATACTTTACCAGTAAGGAACTATATATTATGTTAAGCGCATCTACCAAGACCAGGATTAGAACCGCTGGTGTTTGGTTTGTGGTACAAAAGCAGTGATAGCCATCCTCTTGAGGATTTATAAAATGGATACGTCCCTGCTATTTCTGTTAACACACACCCCCCCCCCCACAAAAAAAAAAAAAAAAAAAAAAAAAAAAACCAGAACCGAAGCTTGGTGGAGTGTATATAATCTCCTTTAGATCCTGAATACTTAATAAAGGGATTTATTGCTTAAAATTTAAATGAAAGGAAACTGTCATAAACTGATACGTGTTACAAGGTTAGCACCTTCCTTTAATGATGAAGATGTGCTGATTTCAACTCAGCGTACAAACCTGAACCCATTGATCTTTGTATCTACTTCAGGCAGCACATGAAAAAAAAAACGAGGGACCATGTGGTTACCTGTATAATTCTACTTGTAAGAGTAAGGCAGAGAGAGAGAGAGAGAGAGAGAGAGAGAGAGAGAGGAGAGAGAGGAGAGAGAGAGAGAGAGAGAGAGAGAGAGATGTTTAGGATCTTCAAAATTTATTAGATTTCTTTCAGCTTTCAGCCGACTTTTTTTTCTTTCGAAAAAAAAAAAATCCAGCAAATAAGTAAAGCGTTTAAGCACATGATTGAAATAAATGGAAGCAAATCCCCAAAAAGTACGTCCCTGAAATAGAAATGCCGTATGCGCGATCACAAAAAAATATATATATTTTCAAAACACCATTCCCTCTTACTTCACAGAAATCGAAATCAAAATAAGCCTTTATGGGATTATAACTTTAATTTCATGGCAATCCCAATTAAATTTTCTCACGACTTTACCACCTGGTGAGCAAAGATAAGCAAGTCAAAAGTAAGGATATGAAAATATTTACATAGAGAATAACAAGAATGACTTAAATTCCTTAGTGAAAACACTCGTTTCCGAAAAGGAAGTGAGTTGAATGAAGGAGTCTAGAATTCTGGACGGATTTGTCATTCACTTTCAATTTCTTCATGGTGCTCGATATCTTCCCAAAATGAAAATTGTAACGGATAAATAAAAAGACTAATTAAAACAAATCCGGAAGTAGTTTCTGGAATGTTACAGAGGAACTTAGAATTTATGCGCTGTCTTATTAACTAGGTGAAAACTAATCATTTGATATGAATATCACCATTAAAATTATGTTTCATTTATTTTACTTTTCATGAAACTTTGTTTTCTACTTCACTTCTTTTCGCACGTTCCTGACGAGGACCATGTGGTTACCTGTATAATTCTACTTGTAAGAGTAAGACAGAGAGAGAGAGAGAGAGAGAGAGAGAGAGAGAGAGAGAGAGAGATCTAAACGTTAAGTATATAAAATAACGTCACCAAGAAATCGTCGTAACGACTGAAATTTCATTCGTTTTAAAATTTGCATAATCATCAAGATTATAATTTATTTTGTTTATGTCTCACCCGTAATCATCTTATATAAACAAAGTTAAATTAAAGTCATCAAAACACCTGATGGTCGATGTGGTAAAGTCCCTGACAGGTGAACGCCAGTTCGTTAGTTTCTTTGGTCGCTGCAACCTCACCATCCTTGTGAACTACAAAATGGGGGTTTTGGGATGCCTACAGGTCTATCTGCTGAGTCATCAGCATTCATTGCCTGGCCCTCCTTGGTCCTCGCTTGGGTGCTGATCATATACATTTTACACAGCACATACGGTAAGTCTGAAGGGCATTGTCCTGCTTGATAGAGTAATATCACTGTCCCTTGCCTCTGCCATTCATGAGCGGCTTTTAAACCTTTAAAACATTTAAAAGATTATTTGAAAACAGCACCTAAGCATTCAATACTGCTTTTGAAAGCACCATACAGGTTTTATAAATACCTAAATCAATAAGCCTTATTTTAATCATCTGGAAGTGATTTTAATGTTTCAGGTGCTGTCTCAATAGAGTTTTTGCATTGATTTTGTTCATCTGGAAGAAATTTTCACGTTTCAGATGCTGTCTCCATATAATTTTTGCATTAATTTTATTCATCCCGAAGCGATTTGAATTACCAAATAAAAAATCAAAATCCATATAGGGGAAAATATCTACGAACATTTTATGTGAAACCTGGTCCCTGCTGGAGTAATTAGTTGTCGCTTTATTCATAAACGAAAAAGTCATTACCACCATTCTGATATTTAATTGACGACATAAATAGGGATAGGATTCCGCAAAGCAATTAAACTGTGATAACCATGGACTGAGTCAACTCGGTATTGGCTTCATATGTCATTGTGCAAAATCACGGGAGTTTGTTCGTTGTATTTTTACAAATCAAGAGCTGCTAATTTGACCAGCTGTGGGAAGCAGTAAAAAAAAAAAATTTATTCATACAATCACATACAAAATCAAACACACGCACATTTATAATATATATATATATATATATATATATATATATATATATTGTATACATACACACATATGCATATATATACAAATATATATATAAATATATATATATATATATATATATATATATATATATATATATATATATATGTATATGTATATATATATATATATATATATATATATATATATATATATATATATAATGTATAATGTACATTATATATATATATAATGTATAATGTACATTATATATATATATATATATATATATATATATATATATATATATATATACATACATATATATATATATATATATATATATATATATATATATATATATATAGACTTCTATTGCCCCTCGACCCTATATAAGTATGATTAAATTCGGACTGAGCATCTACACGGTAAAAACGTCCTTAGGGTCGTCATATGCCAACTCTCTCTCTCTCTCTCTCTCTCTCTCTCTCCTCTCTCTCTCTCTCTCTCTCTCTCTCTCTCTTATATATCCGTTGTTTTTTTTTTACCGGGTTAATTGACGTTCGAATAAGCATAGGAAATTCTAAACAAATATTTCTTCGTCGTTACGCTAATACAGGATTTGTAAGCAAGACCAATGGTTAAAAAAAAAAAAAAAAAAAAAAAAAAGGGGGGGGGGTTATTATTCGGTACGGGAAGTCAAATAAGCTATAATCTTTTCCACAGGATGAAAGTTGTCTAAATTTACTACCGACATCTATCGCCCATCCTGACAACTTGAGTGTCTACTTATAAATGTAGTAATAACTCGCCGAATCTGAAGATCCTATTACACAGTTTGGTCTTGGTATTAGCGCACATCCTACACCGCCATAACATCCACGCATAACACCATTAAATCTCCCGGTTGCAATAAAGCCCACCCTTTAACATGGTCATATACATACCTTTTTTTAACCTAAGTAATGCATAATCTAACCTAATGGTGGTAGATATTCCATAAACATCCACACACTGTCCTTCCTTGAGCTCCTTAATGTCAGGAAATTAGTTTTGTTCTTCTCCAGTTCTCTTTCCTCTTTGGTCCTCTTTCCATTTCCATAAATCGCAATAACTTTTTAAGCCAAGACGACTGTTCTCCAATTAACAAATTACAGATCCCACTCAGTGGGCCATTTACGCCTAAAATCTAACCTTCAGGAGAAAGTCCAGTTAGATATGTCGAACTTATTTTCCGTCCGCGAATCTCACGCCGTTGTAGGGTCGGCCACTATATATGCAAATTGTGGCCATATTGTACCTCAGGGGATTAAGTAATTCACTTTCTCTCTTTCTCCCTATCTATCTATCTCTCCTAGTTTGTCTGTTTTCTTCGGGATAATTAATAGTAATCCATGCATATTACATCTTAGAGTTTCAAGAGTTTCCTTCCCTAAGCATATATGTATATCTATCTATCAGTATTTTTTCTATCATATGTAAAACTGATAACATTTCTATTATTTACAAATAATCTTATGAGATATATTTGAATTTATCACAGTAATTGAAATTTCGTAATTTTTAAAGATATTTAAATTTATCACATTAATTGGACTTATCTAATTTCTAAAAATATAAAAACAAAAACATAACATTATCATGATTTTAATCTCGTTCTCGTTCGCTCTCTCTTAATATATATATATTTTACCTTTTGAATAATTTTGGACATAGCAGACTCCTAAAATTAGAGGTTTTCTGCTAAATCAATTCGGAGAAATGAACAAAACATATTGAGAACTTTTCATTAATCTTATTAGCAATAACATCACTCTCAAGTTCTGGGAAAATGAGTTACTGAATCTAATACACCGGTGTTTTTGTCCTTTGATAAAAAGTCTATGAAATAACTATTTATTCATACGGTTTACACCCATTATCTATCACAGAACATGCTTTGTTCGGATCTTTCCGTAACAAACATAGTTGAGTTAAAAGCGACTAGAGAATTGCATACTAATATAAAGAGAGTTATTGCCTTTGTTTGCAAAAGGTTTTATATAACACAATTATATGCTACATTAATTGAATTTCTCTCTCTCTCTCTCTCTCTCTCTCTCTCTCTCTCTCTCTCTCTCTCTCTCTCTCTCTCTCTCTCTCTCTCTCTCATATATATATCTGTTGTTTTTTTTTACCGGGTTAATTGACGTTCGAATAAGCATAGGAAATTCCAAACAAATATTTCTTCCTCTTTACGCTAATACAGGAGTTTTAAGTAAGACCAATGGTTAAGTGTGGGGAAAAAAATGGTTAAGTGTGAGGAGGAAAAAAAAAATGGTTATTATTCGGTACGGAAAATCAAATAATCTATAATCTTTTCCACATGATGAAAGTTGTCTAAATTTACTACCGACATACATCGCCCATCCTGACAGCTCAAGTGTCTACTTATAAATGTAGTAATAACTCGCCGAATCTGAAGATCCTATTACACAGTTTGGTCTTAGTATTAGCGCACATCCTACACCGCCATAACGTCCTCGCATAACGCCATTAAATCTCCCGGTTGCAATAAAGCCCACCCTTTAACATGGTCATATACATACCTTTTTTAACCTAA
>NC_090763.1:56269178-56279178 GCF_036898095.1 Palaemon carinicauda
CTCTTCTATTGCTGTAAGTCACTACGTATATTTTCATACGTTTGAAGTGGTCATGGATCACTGCCCAATTTTGTAATAAGTCAATGGGTTTTCTTTCACTGTAAAGTAAAGTTTATTTGTGTTTAATTATGTGTATTAAATATCATGGTTTTATATTTTACCTTATAATTTCCTTGGTATAAAATCTAGTGAAATGATTTTGAACCTTGGGGTTTCCTTGACCCTTGACAATATATATATATATATATATATATATATATATATATGTATATATATATATATATATATATATGTATATAATATATATATATATATATATGTGTATATAAATAAATATATATATATATATATATATATATATATATATATATACATATAAGTTGATCAATTCAGCTGCACTACTTCTGTAGCCCCAAGAAGCCAAGAAGTGCCAAAGGCTCTATATAATTTCCACAAGAAGAAGAGCACCAAATCTACGGTTGTGAGCCCCTTGAAATGGGATATTACATCAAAATGAGGGTTGAGCTTTACCATCACATGACCAACGGTAACCACATAAGTCAAGTCACTATTTACTGATGAGTGCTTCCCTCATGATCAAAAGCATAACAAAATGGATACTGTCGTATTAGGAAGTGCCTACGATAAGGGGTACAGGTTAATCGTACTTCAAAGCACGAAGGGACCTGTTTAAAGGGTTGTGTACCTCTTGGTACGAAGAATTCTCCTGACCCCAATAGCAATCACAATTTCCCTACAGAAAGATGCCAGAAGAAAAAGAAATGCATCCTCAAGTCTTTGGTAATGTGCGAGTCATCAATCATCGAAAGACATTATCAGAAAAAAAGGGAAGTTTTTGAATGTGCATGAATATGGCGGAGATGCGAAGAAATGCATGATAGTTCAACTTTTAAAGGAGAGAAAGCTTATCTTCGTACTTGGTGAGAGAGAAGCAAAATGGGAGTACGTGAATGGGAAGAATGAATGACCATTGTAGATGAAAGGTCTAAAGTTACAGAGGGGTAGCGATTTTACTGTCAGAATACTGTACAACTGTGTATGGAAAAAAAAAATAAAGTTTGCTATACTGCGTGAACATAGAAGAGGAACAGCGAAGAACATTCTTTATGGGGATAGTCCGAATCTGTGCCAGGAGAGTTTTGGAGAGCATGAAAGGGTTATTGTACTGTAAAATTTGAATAAAGAGATAATTGACAGAGAAAGAAATGGAGTGCCTGGAGTATCCACGAATTGATAATCTTGGATATGGGCGTAGAAAGAGAAGATGGAAGAGCACGCTCACCGATGTAATATTGAGAAGTTACTGGATGTATATCTGATCTTTATTTAGTTTACAATAAATTTTGAGATATATATAAAAGGGCAATGAGGCAACAAAATTATTTTCGTCGATGTGATTACGATAAGTAAACTGGATAACATGGGAGTAAGGAGAAGTAATAAGGAGAAACTAAACGAAATAAGGATTACTATTAAATAAACGGAGGTACTTGGAGAGTTGGTAAAAAACCATGATGGTGTATCATGGAGAGCACGACTGTTTCTAAATATGAGAGGGTAGGAAACTAAAAAAAACTTAAGTGGTTGTTGAGAGAATAAAATCTTTTGGAAAGGAAAAAGGGAGATTGGGAGCAGTTGCATTGTTGAAGAGAAGAATATGGTTAGGCATGCAAGGGGATGGATAGTAAACTGAAGCCAAGAATATATCACGAGGGGAAAGATGGCTCGTAACAAAATGTGACAAGGAACTTTAAATAGGAAAATATCCTAGCTAGATGAAGCTGGTTTATTGAAGATTTGCTGAATGTAAAAGATAGTTAAGAGGATAAAGTTAGTGAAGCAAGACAAACAGACTTAAGTGTAAGGATAAGAAAGCTTAGATAAGTGACTGAGGAGGATGTAAGCGTGACTGATCAGGATTAGAAGCATACGCCAGATTAAAGGAAATACTTCAGAGTGATTTGCGAGAGGAAATAATTGTTTAGTTGTATAAAGATAGAGGAGATAAAAGCGACCGTAAGAATTAAAAAGTAACAATGTTTCTTAGTACACCACTGAAGATAAATGGTAGTATTAGGATTTACTGCATATTGAGAAATACAGGTGCCCGAATTAATATAGAAGCAGAACAATGTTTAAGGGAAGAACAATATTCAAGAGCATAGACAAAAATAATTATATATATACTGTATACTGTATATATATATAAAATATGTATATATACTGTATATATATATATATATATATATATATATATATATATATATATATATATTTATATTTATATATATATATATACATGTGTGTGAAGGCAGCGAGAGAGAGAGAGAGAGAGAGAGAGAGAGAGAGAGAGAGAGAGAGAGAGAGAAGAATGAACGTTGTCAAACGAAAAGCAAGTCAGGCTGAATTTTATTAGATGATTTATTCAACCCGGATCTGAAGTGTCATACGTAAAGAAAAGAAAAAGACAAAACTTTTGTATCAGTTTTTCACATTTTATGTAACTTTTTTCTGTCATTGGGTCTCGGTATCGACAGATTCCATGAAAATGTAATAAGGAAATCGTGCCCTGGTTCTAACCCGATGAAAATGTACACGTCTTTCCGAGAAGCACCTTGCTTGACAGAATCTGTCAGCAAATGTTCGATTTCATATAAAGAGTAAGTCAATACACACACACACACACACACACACACACACACATATATATATATATATATATATATATATATATATATATATATATATACTGTATATATATATATATATATATATATATATATATATATACACCGTATATATATATATATATATATATATATATATATATATATATATACTGTATATATATATATATATATATATATATATATATATATACAGTATATATATATATATATATATATATATATATATATATATATATATATATATATATATATATGTGTGTGTGTGTGTATTAGAAGGTCATTGGGACCAACGTACAAGTAATAATAGAATTATTTTTGAAAGTTGTCAACAAAATTTCATAAGAGATACGGTCAAACATTTCATATATTTTAATCACCAGAAAAAAACTATAAATATATTTAAATACGTTCCCCTGAAAAAGCTATAAATAAATTTAAAAACGTTCCCCTGAAAAAGTTATAATAAAATTTAAATACGTTCTCCAGATAAGCTATAAAGAAATTTAAACACGTTAATATAGATAAAAAAAAATCGGATTTTATAATTCTCGATTTTTACATTAAATTTTACATCAAATTTATACAAAAATTATAACATTTCCCATTATATTCTTCTGGAAAAGACGCTTAGGCTCTTCTCAAGGAATGTAATAAATTAATTCATATATCTCATGAGAGAAGCGGCATTTACTTCCTAAATAACAATTTGGGCGAGTTTACTTAGATAGGAAAACTTTGGTGAAACTGTTATTTAAAACTTTGTCTGCGAGATAAATGTGACCGGCAAATCTCCGCAATTAGGAAAGTTTCTTGCTATAGACTTTGGTCCTTTCCTTTATTTGCTTTTAAATTATTAAAGCAACTTATTAGAGCATGTTGTTCAAATGTCTAAAAGTAATTTTTAAATTGTTCAATTCAAAGGAAAGTTGTTTATATGATTGAAGGTTGAATCTGCCCGTATTCACGTAAAGGTTTAAAGGGAACTCATGAATGGCAGAAGCAAGGGACAGTGAAAATGCCTTAGCTAGCAGGACAATGCCCTAGAGACTGACCATATATACATATGACCTGGTAGGGCCAGACAATGACTGCTATAGCCTCCCCAAAAACCCCCATCCTTAGCTCACAATAATGGTGAGGCTGCAGACACTACAAGAAACAATGGAGCTTGAGCGGAACTCGAATCCCAGGACAATGCCCTAGAGACTGACCATATATACATATGACCTGGTAGAGCCAGACAATGACTGCTATAGGCTCCCCAAAAACCTAACTCACAATAATGGCGAGGCTGCAGACACTACAAGAAACAATGGAGCTTGAGCGGGACTCGAATCCCAGTCCGAGGATCGCCAAGAGGGGGCATTTGCAATAGGCCACCACAACCCTTAGAGAACATTAGAGCATGTTATCTACAGTAAATCACTTAAAGATAGATCATTACCCTACATGCCTTAAAAACTTAAGGTAAGTTATTGAAATGATAAAAAACCTGAATCTTTCCAACATTACAGAAAGTTATTCAAATGGCTAAAAGTTAACTCTTTCTCGTATTAATTTAAAGAATGTTAGAACACGTTTATAGAAGGCTTAAGATAGGCCTTTTCTGTATTTACTTTTAAAATTACTAGAAAATAATGTTGGAATGATGTATGGCAAACATTTTCTTTGTATAAAGATTGTATAAGATTATAAAAAATATTGTTGAGTAAAAACATTTCTTAATCTTTAAAAATATTAGAGCAGATTATAATATTTATTAAAAGATAAATCTTAATATAAAAGATAAATCTTAATATAATAGATAAGTTGAAAAAAATTCAATTGATTTGATTCATTAGATATATGAATTTGAGCAGTAAGACCAGGCACTGGGGCTTGGGAGGTCATTCATCACCAAAATATGAGAAAGGAAGCGGGAACGGAGCCACCCGTTGAGATACTATCGCTAGAGAGTTATTGGGTCCTTTGACTGGCCAGAGAGTGGGAGCTTAAAAAAAAAAAAAAAAAAAAAAAAGCGGGGGGGGGGGGAAGAGAGAGTGAGGCTAGGAGCCCAAGAGACGCAGCAATGACCCTTAAGTAATGTCTAAAGTGGGCTGCTTTTGGTGCACCTATGGCACTACCTCACTAGAGGACTTTTTTACTTAAAGCTAGTAAAAAATGGTAATTATTCTCTTGAAGATATAAGAAAATGTTAATTATCCTCTTGAATATATTAGAAAGTAGTAATTATCATCCCCGTGAATGTGGAAAATAGTAACTATCATCCCCTTGAATACGGAAAATAGTAACTATCATCCCCTTGAATACGGAAAATAGTAACTATCATCCCCTTGAATACGAAAAATAGTAACTATCATCCCCGTGAATGTGGAAAATAGTAACTATCATCCCCTTGAATACGGAAAATAGTAACTATCATCCCCTTGAATACGAAAAATAGTAACTATCATCCCCGTGAATGTGGAAAATAGTAACTATCATCCCCTTGAATACGGAAAATAGTAACTATCATCCCCTTGAATACGGAAAATAGTAACTATCATCCCCTTGAATATGGAAAATAGTAACTATAATCCCATTGAATATGGAAAATAGTAACTATAATCCCCGTGAATATGGAAAATAGTAACTATCATCCCCTTGAATAAGGAAAATAGTAACTATCGTCCCCTTGAATATGGAAAATAGTAACTATCATCCCCTTGAATAAGGAAAATAGTAACTATCATCCCCTTGAATAAGGAAAATAGTAACTATCGTCCCCTTGAATATGGAAAATAGTAACTATCATCCCCTTGAATAAGGAAAATAGTAACTATAATCCCATTGAATATGGAAAACAGTAACTATAATCCCATTGAATATGGAAAATAGTAACTATAATCCCATTGAATATGGAAAATAGTAACTATCATCCCCTTGAATAAGGAAAATAGTAACTATCGTCCCCTTGAATATGGAAAATAGTAACTATCATCCCCTTGAATATGGAAAATAGTAACTATCATCCCCGTGAATATGGAAAATAGTAACTATCATCCCCGTGAATGTGGAAAATAGTAACTATCATCCCCTTGAATATGGAAAATAGTAACTATCATCCCCGTGAATGTGGAAAATAGTAACTATCATCCCCTTGAATATGGAAAATAGTAACTATAATCCCATTGAATATGGAAAATAGTAACTATCATCCCCTTGAATAAGGAAAATAGTAACTATCGTCCCCTTGAATATGGAAAATAGTAACTATCATCCCCTTGAATATGGAAAATAGTAACTATCATCCCCTTGAATATGGAAAATAGTAACTATCATCCCCTTGAATATGGAAAATAGTAACTATAATCCCATTGAATATGGAAAATAGTAACTATAATCCCATTGAATATGGAAAATAGTAACTATCATCCCCTTGAATAAGGAAAATAGTAACTATCGTCCCCTTGAATATGGAAAATAGTAACTATCATCCCCTTGAATATGGAAAATAGTAACTATCATCCCCTTGAATAAGGAAAATAGTAACTATCGTCCCCTTGAATATGGAAAATAGTAACTATCATCCCCTTGAATAAGGAAAATAGTAACTATCGTCCCCTTGAATATGGAAAATAGTAACTATCATCCCCTTGAATGTGGAAAATAGTAACTATCATCCCCTTGAATATGGAAAATAGTAACTATCATCCCCGTGAATGTGGAAAATAGTAACTATCATCCCCTTGAATATGGAAAATAGTAACTATCATCCCCGTGAATGTGGAAAATAGTAACTATCATCCCCTTGAATATGGAAAATAGTAACTATAATCCCATTGAATATGGAAAATAGTAACTATCATCCCCTTGAATAAGGAAAATAGTAACTATCGTCCCCTTGAATATGGAAAATAGTAACTATCATCCCCTTGAATATGGAAAATAGTAACTATCATCCCCTTGAATAAGGAAAATAGTAACTATAATCCCATTGAATATGGAAAACAGTAACTATCATCCCCTTGAATATGGAAAATAGTAACTATCATCCCCGTGAATATGGAAAATAGTAACTATCATCCCCGTGAATATGGAAAATAGTAACTAAAATCCCCTTGAATATGGAAAATAGTAACTATCACCTCCTTGAATATGGAAAATAGTAACTATCATCCCCTTGAATATGGAAAATAGTAACTATAATCCCATTGAATATGGAAAATAGTAACTATAATCCCATTGAATATGGAAAATAGTAACTATAATCCCATTGAATATGGAAAATAGTAACTATCATCCCCTTGAATAAGGAAAATAGTAACTATCATCCCCTTGCATATGGAAAATAGTAACTATCATCCCCTTGAATATGGAAAATAGTAACTATAATCCCCGTGAATATGGAAAATAGTAACTATAATCCCCGTGAATATGGAAAATAGTAACTATCATCCCCGTGAATATGGAAAATAGTAACTAAAATCCCCGTGAATATGGAAAATAGTAACTAAAATCCCCTTGAATATGGAAAATAGTAACTATAATCCCATTGAATATGGAAAATAGTAACTATAATCCCCGTGAATATGGAAAATAGTAACTAAAATCCCCTTGAATATGGAAAATAGTAACTATCATCCCCGTGAATATGGAAAATAGTAACTATCATCCCCGTGAATATGGAAAATAGTAACTATAATCCCATTGAATATGGAAAATAGTAACTATCATCCCCGTGAATATGGAAAATAGTAACTATAATCCCATTGAATATGGAAAATAGTAACTATCACCTCCTTGAATATGGAAAATAGTAACTATCATCCCCTTGCATATGGAAAATAGTAACTATAATCCCATTGAATATGGAAAATAGTAACTATAATCCCATTGAATATGGAAAATAGTAACTATCATCCCCTTGAATAAGGAAAATAGTAACTATCATCCCCGTGAATATGGAAAATAGTAACTATCATCCCATTGAATATGGAAAATAGTAACTATCATCCCCGTGAATATGGAAAATAGTAACTATAATCCCATTGAATATGGAAAATAGTAACTATCATCCCCGTGAATATGGAAAATAGTAACTATAATCCCCTTGAATATGGAAAATAGTAACTATCACCTCCTTGAATATGGAAAATAGTAACTATCATCCCCTTGCATATGGAAAATAGTAACTATAATCCCATTGAATATGGAAAATAGTAACTATAATCCCATTGAATATGGAAAATAGTAACTATCATCCCCTTGAATAAGGAAAATAGTAACTATCATCCCCTTGAATATGGAAAATAGTAACTATAATCCCATTGAATATGGAAAATAGTAACTATAATCCCCTTGAATATGGAAAATAGTAACTATAATCCCATTGAATATGGAAAATAGTAACTATCACCTCTTTGAATATGGAAAATAGTAACTATAATCCCATTGAATATGGAAAATAGTAACTATCACCTCTTTGAATATGGAAAATAGTAACTATAATCCCATTGAATATGGAAAATAGTAACTATCACCTCTTTGAATATGGAAAATAGTAACTATAATCCCATTGAATATGGAAAATAGTAACTATCACCTCTTTGAATATGGAAAATAGTAACTATCATCCCCTTGAATA
Organism: Palaemon carinicauda; assembly: GCF_036898095.1. Taxonomy (NCBI): domain Eukaryota; kingdom Metazoa; phylum Arthropoda; class Malacostraca; order Decapoda; family Palaemonidae; genus Palaemon; species Palaemon carinicauda. The sequence continues at coordinate 56,277,516 of NC_090763.1, forward strand.
TGGAAAATAGTAACTATCACCTCCTTGAATATGGAAAATAGTAACTATCATCCCCTTGAATATGGAAAATAGTAACTATAATCCCATTGAATATGGAAAATAGTAACTATAATCCCATTGAATATGGAAAATAGTAACTATAATCCCATTGAATATGGAAAATAGTAACTATCATCCCCTTGAATAAGGAAAATAGTAACTATCATCCCCTTGAATATGGAAAATAGTAACTATAATCCCATTGAATATGGAAAATAGTAACTATCACCTCTTTGAATATGGAAAATAGTAACTATAATCCCATTGAATATGGAAAATAGTAACTATCACCTCTTTGAATATGGAAAATAGTAACTATCATCCCCTTGAATATGGAAAATAGTAACTATCATCCCCGTGAATATGGAAAATAGTAACTATAATCCCCGTGAATATGGAAAATAGTAACTATCATCCCCGTGAATATGGAAAATAGTAACTATAATCCCATTGAATATGGAAAATAGTAACTATCATCCCCGTGAATATGGAAAATAGTAACTATCACCTCCTTGAATATGGAAAATAGTAACTATCACCTCCTTGAATATGGAAAATAGTAACTATCACCTCCTTGAATATGGAAAATAGTAACTATCACCTCCTTGAATATGGAAAATAGTAACTATCACCTCCTTGAATATGGAAAATAGTAACTATCACCTCCTTGAATATGGAAAATAGTAACTATCACCTCCTTGAATATGGAAAATAGTAACTATCACCTCCTTGAATATGGAAAATAGTAACTATCATCCCATTGAATATGGAAAATAGTAACTATAATCCCATTGAATATGGAAAATAGTAACTATAATCCCATTGAATATGGAAAATAGTAACTATCACCTCCTTGAATATGGAAAATAGTAACTATCACCTCCTTGAATATGGAAAATAGTAACTATCATCCCATTGAATATGGAAAATAGTAACTATAATCCCCTTGAATATGGAAAATAGTAACTATAATCCCATTGAATATGGAAAATAGTAACTATAATCCCATTGAATATGGAAAATAGTAACTATAATCCCCTTGAATATGGAAAATAGTAACTATAATCCCATTGAATATGGAAAATAGTAACTATAATCCCCTTGAATATGGAAAATAGTAACTATAATCCCCTTGAATATGGAAAATAGTAACTATCACCTCCTTGAATATGGAAAATAGTAACTATCACCTCCTTGAATATGGAAAATAGTAACTATCACCTCCTTGAATATGGAAAATAGTAACTATCACCTCCTTGAATATGGAAAATAGTAACTATCATCCCCTTGAATATGGAAAATAGTAACTATCATCCCCGTGAATAAGGAAAATAGTAACTATCATCCCCTTGAATATGGAAAATAGTAACTATCATCCCCGTGAATAAGGAAAATAGTAACTATCATCCCCGTGAATATGGAAAATAGTAACTATCATCCCCGTGAATATGGAAAATAGTAACTATCATCCCCGTGAATATGGAAAATAGTAACTATCATCCCCGTGAATATGGAAAATAGTAACTATCATCCCCGTGAATATGGAAAATAGTAACTATCATCCCCGTGAATATGGAAAATAGTAACTATCATCCCCGTGAATATGGAAAATAGTAACTATCAT
>NC_090763.1:56284178-56286678 GCF_036898095.1 Palaemon carinicauda
GCTCCTCATGCACTAGAAGAGTTGGAAGACCCACGCCTACATGGCTGAGGACTATGAAGCGTGAACTAGGAGATGATGATTGGAAAAGTTAAGAGACGATTGGCGAACTCTAAAGGATGCCCTTTGCGTCAATAGGCGTAGGAGGAGATGATGATGATGATGATGGAGAGGATTTAATGATGACTAGCATATAGAAACTCTTATGTGAATGCATGAAAGTGTAAGTTACTTTCAAGTATGCAGGTAATCACACATACATGTATACAGACGAAATCATTACCAAGAAAAGGTATAAAAGAAGCGGATTTGAGGGTGTAGTCGAATATGATGAACTGAATCGACTCTTCAAATCTCAGACGGCGGTAGTCCTTTGTGGAAACTGATGGAAGGAGGAAGTAGGAGAAGAGGGCGGGGGGAGGGGGGGGGGATAGAAGGGAGAGGCGGGGAGGAGGTCAAGGAGGGGGATTTAGGAAATCCATCCCTCATACTTTATTCATGTCACGTTCTTTTATCAACCTCATAATGCTCCGTAAATGGTTCCTTTCGGAGCCGGGAGACATCAGACTTGGAGCCATATCTCTAACCACAGTCATCCCCAAAATCGCCTGAATGTTTTTTGATGAGATAAAAAGAATTAGAGAAAAAGCAAAAAAACAGACAGACATAAACGCGCTGAGAGAGAGAGAGAGAGAGAGAGAGAGAGAGAGAGAGAGAGAGAGAGAGAGAGAGAGAGAGAGACTCTTCTTAGTTACATTGACATTCTCCTCTCTCTCTAATGTTAGGATTAAGAGAGAGAGAGAGAGAGAGAGAGAGAGAGAGAGAGAGAGAGAGAGAGAGAGAGAGAGAATGTCAATGTAATTAAGGAGTGTATAATTATGTGCAACTCTCTCTCTCTACTTAATCCCAACATTAGAGAGAGAGGAGAATGTCAATGTAGCTAAGAAGAGTTTCTCTCTCTCTCTCTCTCTCTCTCTCTCTCTCTCTCTCTCTCTCTCTCTCTCTCTCTCTCTCTCTCTCTTCCTACATAATCCCAACCTTAGAGAAAGAGAGGGAGAAGGGGAATGTCAATGTAGCTAAGAAGTCTCTCTCTCTCTCTCTCTACTTAATCCTAACCTTAAAAAGAAAAGAAAGAACAGAAAGGGAAAATCGTCGAAGTGGCAATATTAGACGGGATGAAAACTCTGAAGTAAAATGGCAAACGTCCAAGCTCCATATTTTACGGCACATAATTCCTCATCTTTACTTTTCTTCTCCCAAGTATCAATACCATATTCTGCTTTAATACTTCTGAGAGACTCTTACAGTTATGAGAATGACCAATAAGTTATGTATGTAGGCTAAACATGGAAGGAACAACATGTGAGTAGTATTTTTTTCTTCTTTTTTTTTTCTGAAGAGGCTCAGGGAGATCAGTGATCGATCCGAGCCTGCAGCCCACCAGTTGACCCAGCTGCAATCAGCAAAGTCATGGGATTACCATCCTTATCCTTGCGAATTAGCAAATATTAAAAAAAAAAAAAAAAAAAAAAAAACTAAGATATTCTTGAGCCGATTTTTAAAGAATAATTATTTTTGGTGAGTAGTGTGTGTATGTGTGTGTATATATATATATATATATATATATATATATATATATATATATATATATATATATATATATATATATATACACACACACATGTATATACATATACATATATATACATATATATATATACATATATATATATATATATATAAATATATATACATATATATAATATATATATACAATATATATATATATAATATACACATTATATATATATAATATATATATATATATATATATATATATATATATATATATATATATATATATGCATGTATGTGTGCTGATCGAATCCCTTCTTAAAATGTTTTAAAGATTTCATTCTGCCTTGAACAGAGTATTGTTCTCATATCTGGTCATTAGCGGCTGACCTTAATCTTTATTTATTAAAACAAAATTGGCCGTTTTTTATATTTATTACACCTGATCTGGATATTAATCTTTGGCACCATCGTTCATTTAGTTTTTTATACATTTTGCATTATTCTGGCCATCCTTTGCATTCATATCTTCCAAGATTGTACCATCATGTACGTAGTACTGGGAATGCATTTAATTCTGATATCTTACCTTCTCCCTCATAAGGCTCAACACTACACAATATTCTAGAAGTTTATTTCAGCTATGACCGGATAGCGGAATACTCTTCCAAATCGGTAAATTGAATGGTTGTGAACTTTAGAAGTTGTTACCTATCTAACGATATTTCTCATCTTTTAATTCTTACTTTTCGTATATATAGTTTACTTATTCCCTTGTTTCTTTTCTTCACTGAGGTTTCCTTGTCGTGGCGAAACTACAAATCTATGTATTGAAGTGACCTATCGTCACGTCTGTAAATTCGTGGATGGCACAAGAAACTTATGGTGGCAGGGACAGTGTTGGATGAAGAGGGAGTGGACAACCAAG
>NC_090763.1:56289178-56299178 GCF_036898095.1 Palaemon carinicauda
CAGTACTACATTGAATCCTTTTCTTTTTCCTTTTGCATACACATACAACGAATAGTCTGGCCTCTTACACTTGACATCACTGCGATTACTACATAATTCTTCTTCATCCAAGGGGTTAACTACTGCACTGTAATTATTCAGTGGCTACTTTCCTCTTGGTGGGAGAAAACCCCTCTAAAAATGAGATTATTGTTCCGTAGTCTTGAGTAATGCCATACCTTCTGTACCACGTCTTCCACTATATTGGGTTAGAGTTCTCTTGCTTGAGAGTACACTCGGGCACACTATTCTATCTTATTTCTCTTTCTCTTGTTTTGTTAAAGTTTTCATTGTTTATATAGGGAATATTTATTTCGATGTTGTTACTGTTTTGAAAATATTTCTTCTTTGTTTCCTTTCCTAACTGGGATGTTTTCTTTGTTGGAGCCCTTAGGCTTGTAGCATCCTGCTTTTCCAACTAGGGTTGTAGCTTAGCAAGTAGTAGTAGTAGTAGTAGTAGTAGTAGTAGTAGTAGTAGTAGTAGTAGTAGTAGTAGAAGTAGTAGTAGTAATAATAACAATAATAAAACACAAACACATATATCATACATATATATATATATATATATATACACACACACACATATATATATATATATATATATATATATATATATATATATATCGTATGTGTGCTTAATACATAGCCTACACTTTATTCAGCCTAAATGGTATTTGCAAAGATTTATTTTCAATTTTGTATAATTTATTTTGACTAGGTTTTACATCACACTTTTTTTCTATCATATATAAAGACTAGTACCATCAATATATATCTTTCCAAAGTGAAATTCTATCGTAATACATAAACTGTTTGTGTTTACGTGTTTAGCACCGCACTCAAACTCATGCATATGTTGACCATAATCAGATATTTGAACAAACTGATGTACTTATTTCCCCTAAGTAAGGCACCACAGCATGAATATCAATACAGAGTTTGAAATGTCAATACGAGGAATTTTATTTTGTGTGTACGATTAATTATGAAGAAAATAAACAATTAATCTGGACTTTATAGATGTTCTAGAAAGAAAAAATGAGTTAGATAAAAAGCGACAAAAAAAAGATGAAATTGCTAAAAATGAAATAAAATTAGTTTTTCCATGTAATTATGAACATGAAGTTAAAATTTTCGAGAAAGAAATTAATTGGAAAAATAACGAATGAAAATAAAATAAAATGACAAAAAAAATTAGAAAAAAAAAAAAACTTATAGTACAGACTACAAATATTCTAACCTTATACTCATTACGTTAAATATATGTACTCTCTCTCTCTCTCTCTCTCTCTCTCTCTCTCTCTCTCTCTCTCTCTCTCTCTCTCTCTCTCTCTCTCTCTCTCTCTCTCTAGGTTAAAAAAGAACCCGCAAAATATTTGTTATACCATGCAGTTACTTAGAACATGTTCATAAGGCACAAAAACAAACCACAGACGCCTTACATGTGGGAAGGGACCATCCTATTACATTACATCTAGATTCCACATTATCTAGATGGTGTAGAAATTATTTCCTTTTCTTAGGTGCTAGAAAATTCATTCAATATAATAATAATAATAATAATAATAATAATAATAATAATAATAATAATGTTGACAACAAAAATAATAAGAAAAATAAATAAATAAATGTCCAGAGACACAGACAAATGAATAAATAAATAAACAGACTCAAAATAATAACCTACAACAACAAAAATAATAAAAAATAAATAAATAAATGTCCAGAGACAGACGAATAAATAAATAAACCGAGTCAAAAATATAACCTACTTGGCGGAGGTAAAAATAATAATATTGAAAAAATCCGTCTCAAAACGAAATAACCGAAATAAATATAAAAATAGTGAACAGTTTTCATTCGCTGGTATTTTGAAAACCGTGTGTGTAAAAAACAAAAACTAAACGATGTTTGTTTTTCAAACCGAAATAAAAGGAATAAAAATCATCAGTTTTCATTCCCTCATATCTCGAAAACCTTTTGAGTAAAAAACAAAAACTAAACGATGTTTGTTTTTCAAACCGAAATAAAAGGAATAAAAATCATCAGTTTTCATTCCCTCATATCTCGAAAACCTTTTGAGTAAAAAACAAAAACTAAACGATGTTTGTTTTTCAAACCGAAATAAAAGGAATAAAAATCATCAGTTTTCATTCCCTCATATCTCGAAAACCTTTTGAGTAAAAAACAAAAACTATACTATGTTTGTTTTTCAAACCGAAATAAAAGGAATAAAAATCATCAGTTTTCATTCCCTCATATCTCGAAAACCTTTTGAGTAAAAAACAAAAACTAAACAATGTTTGTTTTTCAAACCGAAATAAAAGAAATAAAAATCATCAGTTTTCATTCCCTCATATCTCGAAAACCTTTTGAGTAAAAAACAAAAACTAAACTATGTTTGTTTTTCAAACCGAAATAAAAGGAATAAAAATCATCAGTTTTCATTCCCTCATATCTCGAAAACCTTTTGAGTAAAAAACAAAAACTAAACAATGTTTGTTTTTCAAACCGAAATAAAAGAAATAAAAATCATCAGTTTTCATTCCCTCATATCTCGAAAACCTTTTGAGTAAAAAACAAAAACTAAACTATGTTTGTTTTTCAAACCGAAATAAAAGGAATAAAAATCATCAGTTTTCATTCCCTCATATCTCGAAAACCTTTTGAGTAAAAAACAAAAACTAAACAATGTTTGTTTTTCAAACCGAAATAAAAGGAATAAAAATCATCAGTTTTCATTCCCTCATATCTCGAAAACCTTTTGAGTAAAAAACAAAAACTAAACAATGTTTGTTTTTCAAACCGAAATAAAAGAAATAAAAATCATCAGTTTTCATTCCCTCATATCTCGAAAACCTTTTGAGTAAAAAACAAAAACTAAACAATGTTTGTTTTTCAAACCGAAATAAAAGGAATAAAAATCATCAGTTTTCATTCCCTCATATCTCGAAAACCTTTTGAGTAAAAAACAAAAACTAAACAATGTTTGTTTTTCAAACCGAAATAAAAGGAATAAAAATCATCAGTTTTCATTCCCTCATATCTCGAAAACCTTTTGAGTAAAAAACAAAAACTAAACAATGTTTGTTTTTCAAACCGAAATAAAAGAAATAAAAATCATCAGTTTTCATTCCCTCATATCTCGAAAACCTTTTGAGTAAAAAACAAAAACTAAACTATGTTTGTTTTTCAAACCGAAATAAAAGGAATAAAAATCATCAGTTTTCATTCCCTCATATCTCGAAAACCTTTTGAGTAAAAAACAAAAACTAAACAATGTTTGTTTTTCAAACCGAAATAAAAGAAATAAAAATCATCAGTTTTCATTCCCTCATATCTCGAAAACCTTTTGAGTAAAAAACAAAAACTAAACTATGTTTGTTTTCCAAACCGAAATAAAAGAAATAAAAATCATCAGTTTTCATTCCCTCATATCTCGAAAACCGTTTGAGTAAAAAAGAAAAATTAAACGATGTTTGTTTTTTCAAACCGAAATAAAAGAAATAAACATCATCAGTTTTCATTCCTTAATATCTTGAAAACCGTTTGAGTAAAAAGGAAAAACTAAACTATGTTTTTCAAACCGAAATAAAAAAATTAAACATCAGTTTTCATTCCTTCATATCTCGAAAACCGTTTGAGTAAAAAACCAAAACTAAACAATGTTTGTTTTTCAAACCGAAATAAAAGAAATAAACATCAGTTTTCATTCCTTCATATCTCGAAAACCATTTGAGTAAAAAACCAAAACTAAACAATGTTTGTTTTTCAAACCGAAATAAAAGAAATAAACATCAGTTTTCATTCCTTCATATCTCGAAAACCGTTTGAGTAAAAAACAAAAACTAAACGATGTTTGTTTTTCAAACCGAAATAAAAGAAATAAACATCATCAGTTTTCATTCCCTCTCGAAATCCGTTAGAGTAAAAAACCAAAACTAAACAATGTTTGTTTTTCAAATCGAAATAAAAGAAATAAAAATCATCAGTTTTCATTCCCTCATATCTCGAAAACCGTTTGAGCAAAACACAAAAAGTAAACTATGTTTGTTTTTCAAACCGAAATAAAAGAAATAAACACCATTATCACTGGATGATTTCTCCCCCCAACAGGCGACGCCCAGCTCGATTCTGAATCCGAACACGAACGCCCCTCGCAAGGAGCTCAGTTTGGGAAAAACAAAAGTAGTGCCAGTAAGAGAAGAGCAGCCGAGGCGGAGATGTAGTTGGAGGCGTTGCATCGCTCAGTGTTGCAGTAACACACTTTGTATCGCTTGTCATCCATGACTTCGGACAAGCACCCGTCCGGTTTCGTTTCGTTGATGCAGGTGCGGACTTCGGCTTCCTCGCCTGATAGAGATGATAATAATAATGATGATAATAACAACAATAACATTAATAACGATGATAATTATGATGATTAAAAGGAATGTGCATTCATATGTTCATTTTAATTTTGTGCGCAATAGTTAGCCTACGGATAATGAAAGCCACTTTTAACTATCACGGTATCTAAAAGATCGCAGCGATCAAAATATACTTAAATTAGATCATATATATATATATATATATATATATATATATATATATATATATATATATATATATATATTTATATATATATATATATATATATATATATATATATATATATATATATATATATATATATATATATATATATATTCCGTCATACACAGGTGAGAGAAGAGTGCGTGTGTATGCATATCTATCTAAATATTTAGCCATCGTTTTTAATAAGTCGCTTTCACAGTAAAAATAATAATAATAATAATAATAATAATAATAATAATAATAATAATAATAATAATAATAATAATAATAATAAACGCGCTAGTATTTTGTGAGGAATGTTAACTTCCCTTCCCTAAGATGGAAATACGACATATATATATATATATATATATATATATATATATATATATATATATATATATATATATATATATATATATAAGTATATATATAAATTATATATATGTATATATAATGTGTGTAGTATACTTTAATAAATCCCAGACGTAATTCACCGCTTCCATACTCTATTAACAAAAACCCTTAAAGTACGGACGACTCTTGAATATAACCCGGTGAGATTTTACACGGATATTCCTAACGAAAGACACTTCAGCGTATGACGGACACCTGAGACCGGTAACTGACACATCACTGGTAGAAGATAACTTTTCCACGACACTTTTCTATGACACTTTGGACCCTTTGTTCTGTCGCTCTAAGATGAGTTGTTGTCTAAGGATCTTGCGTATTCCTTTAATGTGCATCTTTTAGCGATGTCTTTTCAATTATTTACGTATTTTACACATTCAATTCCAATATTAGGATATAGTAGTAGGTTTACAAATAATTATAATAATAAAAAAAAGTCCGTTTCTTTGAAAATATTCTTTTTACAGATGCTTTTATCACTTAAGAAAAAAAAAACACCTTCTAAATACTCTGGATACGCAAATGACCTAAAGTTATTGCAGTAAATTACACATTTCTTCCTCTTGGAAATCTAGTATAAATAAAATTCAAGAATTACAGGCATATCTTATGCTCAATAATTGATGAGGAATTGGCTTTCGCATTAATTACTATACACACACACACACACACACACACACACACACACACACACATATATATATATATATATATATATATATATATATATATATATATATATATATATATATACACATATATATGTAGATATACATATTAATATATATATATATATATATATATATATATATATATATATACATATATACACACATATATATACATATATGTATATATATATATATATATATATATATATATATATATATATATATATATATATATATATATATATATATATATATAAACCTCTTATATTACATATGTGTGTGCTTGTGTGTACTGGGGAATACTGACATCTGGTGATGATTTACTTTCATGAAATAAGAATATCAATAATATTAAAATGAAAGAAAAGACGACTAATAATCTCGTCTAGTCAGAGATAGGTAAGACACACGTGAGATTATAAATAAGAAAAAAAAAAGACAATAAAGTAAATGTTTTGACACTGACAACGTTATTCTATGAGCTTTGATGTAAATTTTCAGTTTCGAAATTTACCATTTTCTCTTACATAACCTAATGTTGTTTTTTTTTTTTTTTTTTCTAAATTCATCTGAAGTTGTTTTCTAAAGTACTTTATGTTATGTCCTAAAATCAATGGTATCAAGACAAGATTCGAATGACTGATCAGTGAGACACCCAACCCGATATCTCCTAGAAGAATTTATCCTATTAATATATTCTTTTCTTGACGAAACGGAAACATCAAAACTATAATTTCAGGGCAATTTGAGATATATTGCAAGGAGAGATATTTTCAAGAAATAAATCTAATTGGTAGTGCAAAGTAGCAAGATAAAATACAATGAAAACTAAATTGGGACAATAGGATAATAGTTTTGCGCTTCAGGTACATTTATATACTCTTTCTGTTTTAAGCATGTATTACATGCTCCTAATAGTGTTAACAACAATGATACAATATAACTGGCACATTGATTGAATAAAGTACGGCAATTGAAATGTAACGAATCTCACATTAATCGAAGGACGGGCGCATGTGTATGCTTTATTGTATCTGCCTTTCTATTAAAATCAATATTACAAAATTACACAGCTGTAATATTAAGTAACGTATGAACTCTAGAGTATTTCATTTTCCATGCGTAATATTACAAAATCACACAGCTGTAATATTAAGTAACGCGTGAACTTCAGAGTATTTCATTTTCCATGCGTAATACTACAAAATCACACAGCTGTAATATTAAGTAACGCATGAACGCTAGAGTATTTTATTTTCCATGCGTAATATTACAAAATTACACAGCTGTAATATTAAGTAACGCATGAACGCTAGAGTATTTTATTTTCCATGCGTAATATTACAAAATTACACAGCTGTAATATTAAGTAACGCATGAACGCCAGAGTATTTGATTTTCCATGCGTAATACTACAAAATCACACAGCTGTAATATTAAGTAACGCATGAACGCCAGAGTATTTCATTTTACATGCGTAATACTACAAAATCACACAGCTGTAATATTAAGTAACGCATGAACGCCAGAGTATTTCATTTTCCATGCGTAAGTGTTGCGTATTGATGAGCGACGCATAAACATTGTTGTTGCGTAATATAATTTTCCAGTTTATCTTTCTAAATTACCTGAAAAGCAATATAATAATTGTTCTACTATAACTACCTACCACTATAAAATGATAATTTTTTTTTTTTGATGTTCCCTGGAAATGTCTTTACGATTGATAAAGCCACACATAAACAGGTTTTGCGTAATAAGAAAATTATAAAGCTCTTGGTTTTACCTAAAAAGTTTGCGTATTGATGATCGATGTATAAACATTGTAATTGCGTAACATGATTTTCCAGTTTATCTTTCTAAATTACCTGAAAAGCAATATAATAATTATTCTACTATTACTACCTACCACTATAAAATGATAAAGTTTTTTTTATGTTCCCTGGAAATGTCTTTACGATTGATAAAGCCACACATAAAAAGGCTTTGCGTAATAAGGAAATTATAAAGCTCTTGATTTTACCTAAAAGGTTTGCGTATTGATGAGCGACGCCTTTGCGTAATGATTTTCTGTTTATCTTTCTAAATTACCTGAAAAGCAATATAATAATTATTCTACTATTATTACCAACCACTATAAAATGATAAAGTGTTTTTATATGTTCCCTGGAAATGTCTTTACGATTGATAAAGCCACGCATAAAAAGGCTTTGCGTAATAAGAAAATTATGAAGCTCTTGATTTTCCCTTAAAAGTTTGCGTATTGATGATCGATGTATAAACATTGTAATTGCGTAACATGATTTTCCAGTTTATCTTTCTAAATTACCTGATAAAGCCACACATAAGGCATTGCGTAATAAGAAAATTATAAAGCTCTTGATTTTACCTAAAAAGGTTTGCGTATTGATGAGCGACGCCTTTGCATAATATGATTTCCTGTTTATCTTTCTAAATTACCAGGGAAACAACGTAATAATTCTACTGTCATCATCTACTACTACCGAAGGATAATGTTCCTGTCCTCTGTACTCACCTAATTCGTGAGTTATGGTCATGCACGATCCGTCACAGGTATCATCACTGACGCAGTCTCCAGTGCAGTTGTAACAGATTCGGTTGGCCTCGCCTGCAATAAACAAACAAGTGAATAAATACGCAAATCTATAATCAATATACAAAAATAAAATGAAATAATAATTTTACAAATAATGACACAAATTAATAAAAACATATTTGTAATAAATTAATAAAAACCAATTTGTAATAAATTAATAAAAACCAATTTGTAATAAATTAATAAAAACCAATTTGTAATAAATTAATAAAAACCAATTTGTAATACATTAATAAAAATAAAAGTATATTTACAAATAATAAAAAAATAACAAAAAGTCTATAATCAATAAATAAAAATAAAATAAAATAGGAAATTTACAAATAATGATACCTGCTAATGGTGGCCCAACCATTATGAGTTTCGAAGCGAGACCTTCTACTTAAAACTAATTATAATATACTATTTAAGAACAACTAATCCCGCATCTGAATATGAAACAATTCTTCCGCTATCAGTCATTATGTTTTGCTTTTAACTGTTATTTCAAATCCTATTATTGTTATCTAAATACATCTTAACCACAGTTTCCTTACCTCCCCACGTCCTTTGCTCCCGTTCAATGACTATAATCAACCCTTATTTCTCTATTATTTAATCTGACAGTAAATATCCGCTTCTGATATCATTGTAACCTATGGTAGGGAGTGAGAAGTCTAAACATTGGGAGTGAGAAGTCTAAAAATTGGGAGTGAGAAGTCTAAACATTGGGAGTGAAAAGTCTAAACATTGGGAGAGAGTTGTATAAACATTGGTAGCTGTATATCAAATTTTAAGATATCAGATCGATAATTGATATTCTTATCATGCTAGCTTCATTATATCGTTTTATTCTATAATGAGCCTTTAAAAATACCACCGACATAATCACTTTCAAGCTATGGGGTATTTTCTATTATTATTTTACTGCTTATTACATATTATCATAAAATGAAAAATCAGATATTAAAAAATTTAAACCTAAGCACAGATATACCTGGAGAGTTACATGTTGTAACATGAATATTTTGTATTTTTTGATCAAATTTTCTTATACTCGTAATTCAGCATAACTTCAGAAAATTACACGTAAAGACATATATTTGAGCTGTCACTGTGCATAGTAGCAACAGCATTACATTGTGATCGAAAAGTCGGGGACCATGAATAAATATTTTAATTACCCACTTTCTCTCTCTCTCTCTCTCTCTCTCTCTCTCTCTCTCTCTCTCTCTCTCTCTCTCTCTCTCTCATTAACAAAATATAAGAAATTCGAGACAAATGTCTTTTATGACTTACTGAGAGTCACCAAAGTAAACAAGATCAGCGCAGTCGTGGATATGAGGCCTTTCATCTTGCACCTGAAAAAAAGGAGACTGGTAATTACACGAGTACACGGACACATTTAAATAGTAATAATATAAAAATAACGTTGATGTAATATGAGCAAATATTAGTACATTAGTCAAAGGTTAAGGCAAGGTTTCTTTCCAGCCACATTCTAATAAACTTTAAAAATAGCTTTAACTGGAATATTTTACATTTTCAACAACATAATGTTTGGGAAATTGATAAGGTAATATTTAAATACTCTGGAGCAATATGACATATGCAGTAATACTCTAATGGTCTTACTAAATATAGCACACGTCATTTTCAAGGTATGGTACTCTAAAATCACATCAGTCTAAGAATATATCTAAATTTTGGGAATATATTCTCA
>NC_090763.1:56304178-56309178 GCF_036898095.1 Palaemon carinicauda
CTTTACATTTGTAATTTGTCAGCATATACATAAGTACATACATACAGAACACGCAATATCGACCGAGTTATAATACATATGGAAATAGGAAAACTAAAGGCAACGTTCTCACATTTGAGTAGGCGATACCTTTTTTTCTGGGAATTACTGGGCGTGGCTCCGGTGTGTGTGTGTGTGTGTGTGTCGTGCTAATTGTCTTGGCATAATTATACTATCGGCATGAATGCTTATCTCCGCCATTATGCTAACTTCCTATTTAGCCGTATTTGTACATCGTGAACCTTATCTTCGACGGAAACAAAGAAACCGAAATTATTACAAGGCTGATAAAAAAAAGTTAATTAAAGGAATTACTATTTTAAAGAAAAAGATAAGATGGTTATATTTATTTTCTCTTATGGAACAATATTCATATTCTAAGTTTTACTGGTGTTTTTATTGTAATTTTGAAACTTCAAAACAATTACGAAGAAATAGAAAAATTCGATAATGAAAGCCAAATAAAATCCCAAAGCGAGAAGATTCATGTTCACCAAGAATTTTTTTATTTTCTTTGGAAATTAATCATTTTACAAAAAATACAAACATCTCCATAACCTTTTGTAAAAAAAAAAAAAAAAAAAAAAAATAAGCTGCAATTAACTGGTAACAATTAAGAGCGTTGTCCATGATAACTATCATAATTACAAAAAAAAAAAAAAAAAAAAAAAAAAAAAAAAGTCTTGCGTTCGTGTAGACATAAAGGGACAGTAAAGAATGTTAATTAGTCCCATGACATTTGATACCGATGTCTACTTAGACAAAAATGGCAAGAAGAGAAAAATAGTATACGCTTCGAGTAATGACTTAATTATGTTTACAAAGATGAATAGATGAAGCGAAGGCAATTATTCTAATACATGAAGTTCAAGATCTTTATTTTCCTTGAAATATTCATATGTACCTTATCTTTGTAAATATAATATTTTTCGATCGATCTACTTAATATATACTCAATATACTCAAGATATACCTTGATGCGACCAATCAGTTAAACGAAAATTAGTTTCAGAAATGGAAAATAAAGTATTTGGAAAATTATGATAAATCAGAAAAAAAAAAACTCGTAAAGAATGGGAATAAGGCATAGTCTTAATGGATCATATATTTTGCTTACTTACTTACTTTGATGGCAGGGGAACCCCACTCTCTACAGGACCTCCACTTTCGTTTTACCTTGTTCGTTCACAGTATTTATCTTTTCAAGTCACATATTGTTCATTTACTGTTAAATCGTCACTGTCAAAAGACTCATGAAATAAGAAAGTCTTCAGTTTCCTCTTAAAAGCCTTAATGTCTTCAATCATTCGAATGTTTCGTGGGAGCTTATTATATACTCTCGGGGCCGCATATTTAAAGGCTCTGGAGCCCAAAGTGGACATAAATCTAGGTTCCAACAGTTTGAAGCCATCTGTAACTATTCTCGTGTCGACACGATTTGTTGGCAATCCTCTTAAGTATTTTGGACAACCGGTTCTGATAACTTGGTGGGTTATTGTACATATTTTAAATTCAATTCTCGCTTTAATCGGCAGCCAGTGTAAATCAATTAGTATAGGGGTGATCCTTTCTCTAGGTAAGACACCTTTTATCAGTCTTGCTCCTCTGTTTATTATGTTTTGTAATTTCTTAAGTTGCACTTTTGGTAAATTGTAGTAGATAGAATTGCAGTAGTCAATCCTGGTAATAACACAGTTTAATACAAGTTTCTTAGAATTTTCGTCCAGGTGCTTTTTTATAAACGCAATATTTCTTAGATGATAATCAACACTGTTATTACATTGTTTATTTGGGCATTTAGAGACATGTTACAGTCAAGAAATACACCTAGATCTTCAACTTTACTAGATATCGGCACCGACTCATTATTTATGTTCATTTGAATACCACTTAAGTTTCTCACGCAGTTTCTCTTGCCCACCACCATGAATTCAGTTTTGTTCTCATTTAATTTTAGTTGTTTAAATGTCATCCATTCTCTAACACTATCAAGGATTCGGTTTAGAGTTTCAGTAGTGTCATGTATATCATTTACGGAGAAGTAAAACCATGCCTTTGTAGCATTTTCGATAGACCAATAGTATATGTGCAGAATAAGATTGAGCCAAGTACACTCCCCTGGGATACCCCTCTTTTTAAGGGTTCATATGATAAATAAGAGTTTCCAATTTGTACACAGTAATTTCTACCAACCAAGTAGTCTTTTAGGTATTCGAAAGCTTGATCTTCAACGCGATGGACCTTAGATCATTTAGTAGCGGTTTAAGTACAACTGTATCAAAAGCCGCACTGAGATCAAGCAATATTAAAATACCAAATTTATTTTCATCCATTATTTCTAGTACATTTTGCATATGTATACCCTATCATATATATATATATATATATATATATATATATATATATATATAATATAATATATATATATACATTATATATATACACATTATATATATATACATATATATATATACATATATATATATATATATATATATATATATATATATACATATATATATATATATATATATATATATATATATATATATATATATATATATATATATATATAAAATGTACGTATATGTATATATATATATATATGTATGTATATATATATATATATATATATATATATATATATATATATATAATATGTGTGTGTGTGTGTGTGTGTCTCTGAGATTGCTAGCCAACACCTTTCCACAAAGGTGTTTAATTGGCTTATGATAATTTCCGGGTAGTCACATATCCAAACACATATGAGATATTTGTCTCTACAATGCCCAAAATGACCTTTTACTTCCTCACACTTTGGATTCATAGCAAGCCTTCAATACAGATAAGAAAGGATTGGGAAAAACTTTTCTTTTAATAGAGGGAGCCCCAGTTTTACCATCATGATTAGGTATCTCGTTTGGGTTCAAGTCTTGAGGTGATAAGCGTAGACAAGGTGGGAAGATAGGGAGACGTTGACAGGTAACTGTCTGTGTGTGTATATATATATAAATCTCTCTCTCTCTCTCTCTCTCTCTCTCTCTCTCTCTCTCTCTCTCTCTCTCTATATATATATATATATATATATATATATATATATGTGTGTGTGTGTATACATACATACATACAAATATTTGCGTGTGTGTGTTAATGTGTAACTAAAACATTTGCGTAACTACAGAAACTGTATCTTTGTGTTCACACGAGAACACTTAGGTCAGACTATGCATTTAGGGTTGCATAAAAATTTACCAAAATCATAACTTTTAAAGATAGAATACCGATATATACCTTGTTTTTCCATCGTTAATATATGTATTACAAGGTACATAAGGTATTCAAAATTCGACTACAATATAATTAAAAAGAAATATTGGAGAAAAGTAAATTATAAAAATAAAATAACGACCATTATACCTTAACATTCACAAGAAAATTCAATCCAGTGGCACTCTCAAATAGGTTATAGCTCCTTGAACTATGTCATTAAAACCATGTACACGCAAACAGGTGGTGGCGATGCTCTTGAATGCAAATTAACGCAGCATAAAGGAACACGCTCTTAAGACATGCTCGGAGAAAATTATTCCTGCTGTAGTGAGTAATGCGACTCTCTAGAAAATTAGAATCGAGAAATTTATATGACAATTATTTTGACTTAAGTGACGCATGAGATTTCTATAGAAATTATAGTATCATATTTATATATACATTTATATATACAGTATATGTATGTATAAATATATATATATATATATATATATATATATATATATATATATATATGTATATATGTATATATATATATACACTGTATATATAAGTACAGTATGTGTATGTTTGTAATCAAGTATACACAGAAACTAATACATTTAGGTTGATGGAAACCAATAGTAAAATTAGCTGTTACGTATAGCAACAAAGAGCCAATAAACTAGATCTCAGAAACTGAAAATAGCTTCGACTATCGATGTGCACGCCCCCTTAGTCCACCTTTACAGACATGACAACCTTTCTTACATGACTCACTATTGATTAGGATTGGTATAGTGAGCTCGATACACGCGTTGGGGTCCTAGAATTCACTCTGCTAGAAGTATTTGTTTGCCGTCAGCCTTGACGGGCGACAATGAATCCCTTCTCGAATTCTGTTTTACCGGAGAGGACATTTCACCGCTTGAAATACGAGATAAAAATGTGATGAAAATGAGTGACAACAATGACCTCTACTGCTGGTGCTGACTGATAATTTAATCAGCAGGTGATGATTTTGCTGTCATATGATTGCACATGCAGATTAAAAAAAAATGCAAGCAAAAAAAGAATATATAATACTCGAGTAATCATATATTCTATCTAAAAAAGATGAATAAATGAAGCGGATGTAAATATTAAAATACGCAAGTTCAAAGTCTTATTTTCCTTGAAATATTCATATGTATCCTATCTTTGTAAGTGTATCAATATTTTACGTTCAATTTTGTCTTCTTGACTTTGTATATTAATCATTCCTTTTGTTCTATGTATTTCACATGAATATTTCATCTAGACACTACATTTTACTCACAAAGAGATTCCTTGAGGATTTTATGGCTTACCTCCGTCAAGATATTCAGTTTTTTCCTACTCTGGCTTATCATCTTTATGGTTTTTTAGTGTGGACTTTGCCTTATTTTCTGTTTCAAATCTAGATTTCATCTATTCTCTCTCCTCTGGTGTTCTTCAACCTTTTCTCTTTTGGTTTTCCTCCTGGCAATCATTCTGCTTTTTTCTCTGCTACTTCATGCATCTGTTTTTTCTCATGATTTGTTATTCAATCTTTTCTCTTTCGTTTTCTTCACTGGCCAAATTTTACTTTTCTCTTCAGGACCCGCAGATTGAAAGCTGTTCACCTGATAGCTTTTCTTCATTCATAGCTGATGGCATCAGGGTACGGCTTTGATTTACTTGTCAGTACGCAT
>NC_090763.1:56319178-56324178 GCF_036898095.1 Palaemon carinicauda
ATAAAATGCATCCTACTTTATCCATATTATCAATATCTGGAGTAATTCTCTAGCTGGTTATTCATGCATACCCCCTTGATAGCAATGAAAGACTTTCAGAGATATTTTCATATCAATTTATTAATATTCCCTATATGATAAAAAACAAGTGTTTGGCTATGTAATATATATATATATATATATATATATATATATATATATATATATATATATATATATATATATATATATATACACACACACACACACACATATATATATATATATATATATATATATATATATATATATATATATATATATATTTATTTCCGGTCAAGGTCAGCTCTCCCCATCCCTCTGGAGGGGGAGTAGCCATACCCTGGTGAGAGTAGGTACGTTTACGTGCATATCCATCTAAATATTTAGTATAATTTTTGCAGGGTCATGAATGTGCTGCATATCTATCTCAATATATACCTGTCATTTTTGAAGGGTCGTGCTTGTGCATGCATATCTATCTAAATATTTATCCGTCATTTTTGACGTGTCGCGTACACTAGTACGTAAGAAAACCCTACGCTAACTAACGATCCGAGCCATTAGCTTTATCATCCAAGTGATCAAGATTCTTCCGGCTGTTTATCAGGATGTCAATCTGCGTCACTTGCTGTTTTTCAATAGGGTGATTACTTCCTTGTCAACGGAATGGTCTCCGATGTAATCTACGTCATTAAGAGAGTCGCGTGTTTATGATAGTGTTCTTACAGTCACGCAAACAAGGCTTATCTTATTTCTTGTAATATATCTTCTTATTTCATCTTTTATCTCTTTTTTTTTACCATTTATTTCCTATCTGTATCTTTAGTTCTTATTGTAAATACTTACAGTCACGCAAACAATGCTTATCTTCTTTCTTGTAATATATCTTCTCATTTCATCTTTTATCTCTTTTTTTGCTAATTACAATTTATTTCCTATCTGTATCTTTAGTTCTTATTGTAAATACTACTGAAGGATAAGTGACTATATTTATTTGTGACGGGCCGAGAGCAAGGTTGTGACTCAAAGGCAGGAAGCAATCAACTGAGTAAGTTTATTATAGAACACTCTCCTTTATATACAAAACCTCAAGGCAACAGGCTTTTTCATGTTCACAAGACAGACAATGTTACAGAGGAAAACCGGAGACATGATTATTCAGGTTCTTTTTAGTGCGAGGGAAGAGCGCAGATACAAGCATAATATATACAAAATAATTTATGTACGATCGTGTGACACACGGTTGGTACATATTTTACAGTATGTCTTTCATTACAATAGGAACCGAATCTTTCTTTATAATTACTGACATTTGCGTCGACTTTTCAGATATAGCCAAAATTCTAATATCTATTACGATCATATTTTTTTGTGGTATAAGTATATGAAGTATTCTTCTCTATCTTGATGTAGTTCTTTAAATTTTTTAATTTCCTAAAACATATAACCTTAGTAGATTTCAATGTATAAATTTGTTTAAAGAATTCTCTTTCCATAGATTAAATCCCAGTGTTCTGCTCTAAATGATTGTAATACCCATGATACTTAAAATCTTATGACGCTTTAACACTGCATCAAGTAAAAAGTATAACACTTTGTTCTTTAACCTTGACATTAATCATGTAACGCGATTATTGTTTGTCCCTAATTCGGTTATTTCTACACTAAATCACTTATAACTATTTAGCCTTTTCAAGAGGAAATATAAGACTTCGAAAAAATCTGATCAAATGTAGGAAAGGTTTCTATAGAAAAAAGAAAATTGCACTTTGATCGAATACCTCCCGGTCTAAGGTAATTCCGACAATGTCCATTAAAAAGAAAAAATAAAAGAATGAACAATTCCTATTACAAATAGAAATAAATGGAGTTGTGATGGCCTATTGGTAATATTCCTGCCTGGTGATCGCCAGACTGGGGTTCAAGTTCCCCTCAAACTCGTTAGTCCCTTTAGTGGATGCAACCTCACCATCCTTGTGAGATAAGGAAATGGGGTATGGGGGAGCCTATAGGTCTACCTGCTGAGTCATCAGCAGCCATTGCCTTGCCGTCCCTGGTCCTAAATTGAGTGGAGAGGGGGCTTGGGCGCTGATCATATGTATATATGGTCAGTCCCTAGGGCATTGTCCTGCCTGTTAGGACAATGTCACTATCCCTTGTCTCTGCCATTCATGAGCAGCCTTTAAATCATTGAATATAGGAGAAGCCAAAAGAAAGAGATAAAGAATGAACCATTTCTATTACAACGACATTATTATAGAAGTGCTTTAATCAATGCAATGTTTATTTACATCAAATAACGTGAGCCTTGACGGATTTGTTTACAGATAATTCCAATTTCCTCAAATTCAGTCCAATCGGTTTAACAGTTAGGTTCTATTTTATAAGAGATGGTCGATGCTCGTTCTTCTCAAGTTATTCGAGGATTTCTTTCTGAGCTAGAAATCTCCATATCTAAATTAATTATAAAAAAAAAAAAAAAAAAATCAACGACAACAACAACAACAACAACATTCATACCTTTATCAATTTACCTCTCTAGGGGTATTACGGTCTCAAATGAAAATGGATTTTCTTGTATTCGTTAATTTCCCGTTTTTAAAAAGGCATATTTGCCCGGCGAATCCGTCATACTTCGTACAGTATTTCCATAACACGTTAAATGTAAGCTTCCACTTCAGCAGGGTTTACAAAACTAATGAATAGAATTAGGAGAATAAAGATATTATCTATAAAAGGCTCAAACCTGAGACACTTTAGTTCATTTGGCCTTAATTAATAAAACTTTGTCTCATCCTTCGTTAAACTTCAAGGTGCATTGATTTAATTAATAAAATAATGGATTTTGTTCCCATGAATCTACTTTTTCGTTTTATTAACTTGTTTCTAAGCAGATTAAAAATTTCCTGATTTTTCAATTAGGGTTGTACCTATGATAATAATAATAATAATAATAATAATAATAATAATAATAATAATAATAATAATAATAATAATTATAATAATATTTCAAACATCAATATTATGATAAGACTATCTCCAAAAACCTTCCCAGTTAAAATGGACACTTCTCTTTAAAATAGAAATATTGTCTTTCTCATTAACATTGTTTCTCAACTGTCACTTTCGGCCAGTTAACATACCATCACACATTTGACGGAAAATTTTTTCATTCATTTTTTTCCATTTAAGCAGATTAGCGTTTAACACTATAAACTATATCTATGAATAATAACTATTAACATTACATCTTCAATAGCGTATTGAAATAACAAATAGTATAACCTAAGTCAAGTGTATCAAATTTGCTAACACCATTACAGAGACAAGCAGACACTAGATTTATTTCAATAAATCATAAGAGGAAATCAAGTGTAATCTTTAACACATTTCATCAAAACATACCATATCTCTTAATACAAAGTTTCTCGATAATTTCAGCCATCATCAGCTAAGAAACATTCAATATATAAATGTAAGACCATATCCAACCAATATATGAATTACCAAAAGGAGGAAAATAGCTCAGGTTGATGTAGTTAATTTGTTTGGATAAACCTTATCACTGCTAGGATTAAATTACGCCTCAGTAATAGCCTAAGGGACTAGCCAACAACCTACGGCAATTACTAGTTTGGGTGGCGCTCTCTCTCTCTCTCTCTCTCTCTCTCTCTCTCTCTCTCTCTCTCTCTCTCTCTCTCTCTCTCTCTCTCTCTCTCGAATCAAAACCAGACCTTCAAGCTCTTCCTCAATTTTTCATGTAATTTAGCTTCAATTGAGAAATTACATTTTCTTAATTCTTCACATTTATCATTTACTTGCATACATGCAACCATTTAAAAACTATTCTTTTTCCCACATTAGATAATGTTTATCAAGGAGCTTTCGCCTTTACTTCCCTTTCTCTCCTTTTATAAACATTACGCACCTTGAAAAATGTTCATTTAAAGATTCCTTTGTTGATTTCCCAAATTTAGCTGATTATCCTTGATCCCTCAGGCATTTACAATTCAGTGCGCTTTCAATTACACTTTTTACGACCAGTACCAATCTTCAGGGCTCTCCTGAATGGTAAGGATTTAAGTTTAATGTTCAATGTTGAGTTGTAGGTAGTAGGTTGGCCAGGGCACCAGCCACTCGTTGAAATACTACCCCGAGAGTTATTGGGTCCTTTGACTGGCCAGACAGTACTGCATTGGATCCCTCTCTCTGGTTACGGCTCATTTTCCCTTTGCTTCCGCTTTCACCGAATAATCTGGCCTATTCTTTCTACATTCTCCTGACCTTATTCACCTGACAACATTGAGATTATCAAACAATTCTTCTTCGCTCAAGGGCTAAACTACTGTACAGTAATTGGTCAGTGGCTACTTTCTTCTTGGTAAGGGTAGAAGATACTCTTTAAGGGCTGATTCACACCTGACACTCACACTCGCACTCACGTGCACGCAATTGATCGCGCTCAAATATTCTTTAATGATAAATAGGCAGAGTATTCAAACCATCCAGTCAATCATTTTCGCTCAACTCCAGTCACGGTCACAGTCAAGCTCACGATCAAAGCAAAAGATATTTTGAACGTGCTCAAACTTGAGCGAGAGCCAATCTTTCTCTTGAAGATATCGATTCTCTGAAATAGGTGTCTTCCTTCATTATATCTGATCCAATTTTGGACAAAATATACTCGAATGTCCCTTTTGGCATGCGAAAATAATTAAAGAATTTTTCTTCGTCATCTATAAGATGGGGATATAAAGTGTTATATTCTCCTTCACTCCTCCCTAGCATAGGATGCACCCAAAATCTCCTTCTTTTTCTCTCTCCCTCTTCCTCATCCAGCGCTATGGCTATACACGCTAATTCTAGAGCCGAAAAATCACACATGGTTCACCAATGCCAACACAAAACAAGCTGAGCTCAGGAGAGCTTGAGCAGCATATGTGAACACACCAGTAAAATGAGCTGAGTGAGAGCTTGAC
>NC_090763.1:56329178-56411678 GCF_036898095.1 Palaemon carinicauda
AACCGTGTGTCACACGATCGTACATAATTCATTTTGTATATATTATGCTTGTATTTTCGCTCTTCCCTCGCACTAAAAAGACCCAGAATAAACATGTCTGCGTTTCTCCTATGTAACATTGTCTGTTTCTCGAACATGTAATTTCCTGTTGCCTTGAGGTTTTGTATATAAAGGAGAGTGTTTTATAATAAATTCACACTGCCTTTGAGTTCACAACCTTCTCTCGGCCCGTCACAATACCTAAAATTTCATGATCATGAAATACATATTACACTTTAAAATTGAATTTTTGAAGGGTGACCCAAAATACTACATTACACACAAGGGTTGTGTTGACCTATGTGGTTACGTCCCTGGCTGATGACTGCCGACTGGGGTTCGAGTCCCCCTCAAAATCGCAAGTTCCTTTGGACGTTGCAACCTCACCATCCTTGTGAGCTAAGGAAGGGGGGTGGGGTTTAGGGGAGCCTATGTATACCTGTAGAGTCCTCAGCAGCCATTGTCTGGCCCTCCTTGGTCCTAGCTTGGGTGGAGAGGGGGACTTGGGCGCTAATCATATCTATATATGGTCAGTCTCTATGGCATTGTCCTGCTTGATAGGGCAATGTCATTGTCCCTTGCCTTTGCCATTCGTGCGTGAAGTTTAAACCTTTAACGTTTCAAAAAAAAGAAAAATCTTATTGTTTTATCTTATGTAGAAAAAGGACAAATTGAAAACGGTTTGCTTCAAGCAGAAAAAAATACTCCACCTTCCTTTTGGTGAACTAAGAAAACGGAATATCATTTCGTACTGTATTCTCTTTTCCATAATTTTCTATTTCAGTTAGATAAAACAAGTAAAATCGATACCATCTATTTTTCAATAAATCTATTTATTTAACATTAATATAAAAATAAAACGTATCAATTAAATGGCACCAGCCACCAGTTGAGATACTACCACTAAAGAGTTCTGAGGCCTTTTGACTGGCCAGATAGTACTACATTGGATCCTTCTCTCTGGTTACGGTCCATTTTCCTTTGACTACACACACACACACACACAACAGTTTGGCTTATTCTCCTCTGTCCTCATACACCTGACAACACTGAGATTACCAAACAATACTTTTTCACCCAACTGTGAGTGTTCAGTGGCCGCTTTCCTCTTGGTAAGGGTAGAAGAAACTCTTTAGCTATGGTAAGCAGCTCTTCTAGAAGGACACTCCAAAAGCAAACCATTGTTCTCTAGTCTTTTGTAGTGCCATAGCCTCTATACCATGTACCATGGTCTTCCTCTCTCTTCTGTTAAAGTTCTCTTGCTTGAGGGTACACTTGGGCACACTATCCTATTGCATACTACTTCCTCTTGTTTTGTTAAAGTTTTTATAGTTTTTATATGAGATATTTATTTCAACGTTATTCTTCTTAAAATATTTTTTCCTTTCCTCACTGGGCTATTTTCCCTGTTTTAGCCCCCGGGCTTATAGTTTCCTGCTTTTCCAACTAGGGTTGCAGCTTAACAAATAATAAGTAGTAGGTTGGCCAGGGCACCAGCCGCCCGTTGAGATACTACCACTAGAGAGGTATTGGATCCTGTGACTGGCCAGACATTAATGCATTGGATCCCTCTCTCTGGTCACGGCTTATTTTTTCTTTGCCTACACTTACCCAGAATAGTTTGGCCTATTCTTTACACATTCTCGTCTTTCCTCATACACCTGACAACATTGAGATACTTAACACTTCTTCACCCAAGGGGTTAATTACTGTACTGCAATTTGTTCTGTGTACTTTCCTCTTGGTAAGGGTAGAAGAGACTCTTTAGCTGTGGTAAGCAGCTCTTCTAGGAGAAGGACACTCCAAAATTAAACCACTGTTCTCTAGTCTTGGGTAGTGCCATAGCCTCTGTACCATGGTCTTCCACTGTCTTGGGTTGGAGTTCTCTTGCTTGAGGGTACACTCAGGCACACTATTCTATCTTATTTTTTTTTTCCTTCCTCTTGTTTTTTTGAAATGGTGTGTTGGGCAGGCTTAATAGAAGGGCCATGGATGCCTGGTGGTTTATCAAGAGGTTGTCTTTTCCTTTTTCTGATTATTTTTCTTCTCAAAACCATCCTTACTGTCCTCCCTTCAGTTGAAGTGGCTATCCTGGAGGGTATTTAGCCTTGCATGGTGTATCGGCTCCTCCATGTTGACCAGTTTTTCCGACTTTTTACTATAGTCTATGGGTATCATCAATCACTTTGTTTATAATTCTGTACGTATTGTTTTTGTTATAATTCTTGTTAATCTAGTTTTTAAGTATGATGTCTCTTTTTTATTTCTATTAATTCTTATGCTGTCTGGAGACATTGAGCGAAATCCGGGACCAGTACGTCCTAGATTTCGTCAATGTCGTCTTCTGTATTGCAATATTCGTGGTCTTCATGCAAATATCCAAGACCTTACAGTTGCGTCCAGACAGTATGATATTCTTTTGTGCTCAGAAACTTTGGTTTCTAATATGAGGCACTCATCTGAGCTCCTTATAACTGGTTTTAAGAAGCCAATAATGTTGAAACGTGATGCCATCCCTAGGGCCAGGGGAATGGCGGTGTATATTAGGACCGAGTACCCTGCTTCTCATAAGTCCTGCTATCAATGTGGATGTCATGAGATTCAGGTATTAAAAGTTTGTGGCAGGCATAACAACTTTTATTTGTGTTCGATCTACCGGAATCCAGACATAGATGATTCTATCTTCGATTGTCTTCTTACCATTATGGCTAAGATACAAGAAGATGATAGAAAGGCTTCTTTTGTCTTTGTTGGTGATTTTAATGCTCACCATAGGGAGTGGCTAAGTTCTATCTCTCCTACCGATCGCCATGGCTTAAGAGCTTTAGACTTTGCCTCTGAATCAGGCTGTGAGCAAATCATAAATGAAGCTACTCACAGGTCTGGTAATTGCTTGGACCTCGTATACACTGACTCCCCTGGCGTTATAACTAGTAAGGTTGGTTCTCCAGTCGGGACATCTGATCATGCCTTGATTTCATTATTAGTGAAGACTGAGCAGCTTGTCCCTGATATATCATATTCTTGTAAAATTTATATGAAATCCCAAGCAGACTGGAATGGGATTTTGCATGATCTTTTGTGCTTGAATTGGTCACAATTATATGATAGTGCAGATCCTGTTGTCCCTTTGAATGAGAATCTAGTCAACATAATTGATAGGCGTATCCCTTCTCGTGTGCTAAGGTACCGAGTGAAGGACAAACCGTGGTTCAATGATGATTGTAGACGTGCTTATTTGGAGAAACAGGAGGCCTATCATCTTTGGAAGGGTAACAGATCAGATTTGACCTGGAGCAACTATACTCAGCTTCGAGCTTTTGCTCAGAGAGTTTATGCCTCAACTGAAAAGGAGTACAATTTAACTATAAAAGAAACACTTTCTGGTACCACTCAGGAACATAAATGGTGGTCTACCCTTAAATCTGCACTCTTTGGTGTAGATGCAACAGTTCCTCCTTTACTCAAACCAGATGGCTCAGTCACTCACTGTCCAAAGGAAAAGGCAACCCTTTTGGCTGATGTTTTCGACAGTAAACAGAGTAATGAAAAACTTGAACTTCCTCATTCCTGTTTTCCTGAGGCTAAACTAACTAGTTTAGCTTTTCGATCTCGTGAGATTAAAGCTCTGTTGATGGACCTTGATGCCTATGGAGGTGTAGACCCAAATGGTATTTTTCCTTTGTTTTTTATAAAGACAGCAGATTTCTTAGCTCCAAAGTTATCTGTTATTTTGCGCAAGTTAGCAAGAAGAGGAGCTTTTAGCACTAGTTGGAGAATTGGTAATGTTACTCCTCTATGTAAATGTGTTTGTGGTAGCTCAAGTCCCACTGATTACCGCCCAATTTCCATAACTCCCATATTATCTAAAGTTTTTGAACGTCTTCTGGCAAAACGTCTTAACAGGTTTGCTGAAGGTAATCATCTACTCCCTAGTTTGCAATTTGGTTTTCGTAAAGGCCTTGGAGCATGTGATGCCCTTCTTACAATCTCCAATGCTGTACAGAAATCCCTTGATTGTGGTCGGGAAGTTCGTATGATTGGCCTTGATTTTAGTGCTGCCTTTGACCGTGTTAATCATGAGGCCCTTGTTTTCAAACTGAAACAGTTGGGAGTGGGTGGGTCGTTTCTTAGCATTATTATTGATTTTTTAAGTAATAGATCTCAAAGAGTTGTTGTTGATGGGCACCATAGTGATTATAGGAATGTGATATCCGGTGTTCCACAGGGTAGTGTTCTTGGCCCATTACTTTTCATACTATATACACATGACATGTGGTTTGGCCTTGAAAACAAGCTTGTTGCATATGCAGATGATGCTACTCTCTTTGCATCAATTCCATCCCCTGAATGTAGATCTAGGGTTGGTGAATCCCTTAATAGAGACTTAGCTAGAATTAGTGCATGGTGCAAATTATGGGGTATGAAGTTGAATCCTAACAAAACTCAAAGTATGATTGTAAGTAGGTCAAGGACGGTGGCTCCTCAACATCCGGATCTCAGTATTGATAATGTTTCTTTAAATATGTATGACTCTTTCAAAATTTTAGGTGTGATTCTCGACAGTAAATTTACTTTTGAGAAACATATAAGGTCTGTGTCTTCTTCAATTGCACAAAAAATTGGCTTATTGAGAAAGTCTTTCAAGATTTTCGGTGATCAATCTATTCTGAAGAAGTGTTTTAATTCTTTCATTCTACCTTGTTTTGAGTATTGTTCTCCTGTCTGGTCTTCAGCTGCTGATTCTCATCTTAATTTGTTGGACAGAAACTTACGGTCGATTAAATTTCTTATTCCTGATCTAGATATTAATCTCTGGCACCGTCGTTCAATTAGTTCATTATGCATGCTGCATAAGATTTTTCATAATTCTGACCATCCTTTACATTCAGATCTCCCTGGACAATTCTATCCTGTTCGTAATACAAGGCAGGCAGTTAATTCTAATAGCCAGGCCTTCTTCATCACGAGACTCAATACTACGCAGTATTCTAGAAGTTTTATTCCAGCTGTTACCAAGTTGTGGAATGATCTTCCTAATCGGGTGGTTGAATCAGTAGAACTTCAAAAGTTCAAAGTTGGAGCAAATATTTTTTTGTTGACCAGGCGGACATGAGTCTTTTTATAGTTTATTTATGACATATTTGTTTTTGATGTTGTTAATAGTTTATATATGACATGTCTGTTTTGACGTTGTTACTGGTTTTAGAATGATTTATTGTTAATTTATTCTCTTCATTTATTTATTTCCTTATTTCCTTTCCTCACTGGGCTATTTTTCCCTGTTGGAGCCCCTGGGCTTATAGCATCTTGCTTTTCCAACTAGGGTTGTAGCTTGGATAGTAATAATAATAATAATAATAATAATAATAATAATAATAATAGTAAAAAAAAAATTAGCATTCAATTTATCACATATATTCACTGAGAAATAAAATACATAAAAAGAAACCCAGAAAACAATACCCTCTTTATTTCGATTAACGTCCTCTAAATGCAAATACTTTCGCTTCCCTTTTAAAATGAAAATGAGTTTCCAATCTTGAGTGCGGTCGCCATCGAGTTTGCCAGGGCGAGAATCCAATAAAACTCTAAATGGATTCCAACACCTCACATCAGATCCAGAGAGAATTCAATTGCCCGCAATGATCCCTCCCTATGCAGAACACTGGAAGACCACGATCCTCTGGCGAATCACCATATTCAGACATTGTCTCCGATCATCATTCCTCCCCTTCCAGCAGTAGTAGGGTGATGCCGAGGCCCCCAGCAGCATCATCTCATCTGCATTCCTTTTAATCAAAGGCCGAGCCACCCTCGGAAACTTCAAAGGCAGCAGAGGGGATAACACATGCTCACTTAAATATATTATCCGAACAGCTATTGGCGAATCTCTGAGAGGTTAAGCCGCGACATCGGACTAATTGATTGAAAAGTTGAAAGGGAAATGTACTTGGCACGGAAGACAATCCATTTTCTTCTGCCAGTGAGTAGCCTCGTCGTCTGTATTGCTGTGAGAATTGAATCAGTACTTTCAAGGTAGATTAAAACAGGTGAAATAACCTATGAGTAATTGATGCAGGATATGCAAGTACCAATTATCAATATATTTCATATCGATATAATTGATTGAAAAGGTGAAAGGGAAATGTACTTGGCACGGAAGACAATCCATTTTCTTCCGCCAGTGAGTAGCCTCGTTGTCTTTATTGCTGTGAGAATTGAATCAGTACTTTCAAGGTAGATTAAAACGGGTGAAATGATCTATGAGTAATTGATGCAGGATATGCAAGTACCAATTATCCATATATTCCATATCGATATTAGTTTTAAAACTACTAAAATAATACGTATGTAGGGTTCTGAGATTTCTGGTAAATGTACATATCAAAATCCCTATGGGGTTTGTAAGTGTGATATTAGATATAAGTAAATACTGGGAAATTTCCCTTAATGGTAGTATGTAATTAACTACTATCGAAGAAAAAGGACTCTTTATGCATGAGTAAGGAAGTCAAGAGTCTGGGATGTTTTATTCGACTAACACTTTCGTTTGATCAATTTGTTTAACGTAGCCTTGAGGGCTACTAATAGAAAAACACTTTCTTGAGAGAGAGAGAGAGAGAGAGAGAGAGAGAGAGAGAGAGAGAGAGAGAGAGAGAGAGAGAGAGAGAGAGAGAGAGAGATTAACAATTTCGTTTGAGCAATATGTTTAAGGTAGCCTTGAGGGCTACTAATAAAAAAACCACTTTCTTGAGAGAGAGAGAGAGAGAGAGAGAGAGAGAGAGAGAGAGAGAGAGAGAGAGAGAGAGAGAGAGAGAGAGAGAGAAAGAGAGAGAGAGAGAGATTAACAATTTCGTTTGAGCAATATGTTTAAGGTAGCCTTGAGGGCTACTAATAAAAAAACCACTTTCTTAGAGAGAGAGAGAGAGAGAGAGAGAGAGAGAGAGAGAGAGAGAGAGAGAGAGAGAGAGAGAGAGAGAGAGAGAGATTATAATATAAGGATAGCATCGTAAAGATGCAATCAGCGACGGGAGGAATAATAATTATTACAATAAAATAACATTAATAAATTTGATTGTTACTATCATGATCATCATCAATATCTTAAAAAAAAAAAAAAAAAAAAAAAAACACTCAATATGTTTGTGGAGTATATCAACACTATGACTCGCTCTCAATGTCATTTCTACCACAAGTGATATTTGGTACTACGGCAGTCAATACTATCAATAACCATCCATAAATATTTACTTTGCTGTTCCTCCTCTTGTATACATACCTATCGCTTTTCTCAAGCATGCATAATACCCCTTTCCAACGCTCAATTCTCTCTATCCTTCATTCAAATATTGCAAATAGACGAGAGCTAATCAATTAAACCTGAACCCATTTAATGACATGTTGAGTTTTGACAAAAAAAAAAAAAAAAAAAAAAAAAAAAAAGAGAGAAAAAAATACATATACATATATATATATATATATATATATATATATATATATATATATATATATATATATATATATATATACATATACATATACATATATATGGTTTGAAAGTGAAAATCTATAATAAAATTGAATTACACTTGCATTTATAAATTTTCGAGTATGATATTCTTGGCTATTACGAAGTTTTCAAGATAAGCTTAAAGATTATGGAAAGGATCTGTGGCAAATTCCTTTAAAAAAAAATTTGGACTCTAATCTGAAGAAGCATCTTCGGTGTCAACAGGGACCGAATATCAAAATAGGTCTCACAACAATGAATACAATTAGAATACTATTAAGCTATGATAAATTAAACAATAGATGGTCAGCGTGGCCAAAATATCACAGTTAGGGGATTATCTTATGTAACATATATTTCTGTCAATGAAAGAGGTTTCTCAACAAGTTTTGCGTCGTATTATATTAATTCCCTTAGGAAATTGAATCCACTGATTGGTATCGTAAGCTGAGGTACAAAAGTAACAGATGGCAATACTGTCATGCTGGAAAGGAAAATAACTATGCGTCCTTATGATGAAGACAGCCCATGTCTAATAAGAGTATTACTATTTATCCAGGTAAACGGTATTTAGGTCAGCTGTTTAACGAAGGGGTTATGAAAGTCAAACAATTTGGTATGTTTTATCTATCTCTTAAAAAAAAAAAAAAAAATTAATTTGCTTTGAAATAAACCTGCCTAAATTGAAAATTTTACAGTCAAATGTCATTACCAAGTGACGTCACACTTTAAATAAAGCAATTAGTTGGTAGTAGGTTGGCCAGGGCAGCAGCCACCTGTTGGTATACTACCACTAGAGAGTTCTGGGGTCTTTTGACTAGCCAGACAGTACTACATTGAATACTTTTCTCAGGTTGTGGTTCATTTTCCCTATGCCTACACAAACGCACACACATACACACACACACACACACACACACACACACACTGAATAGTTTGGCCTATTCTTTACATATTTTCCTCTGTCCTCAAACACCTGACAAAACTGATCACCACAGAATTCTTCATCACTTAAGGGGTTACTACGCTGTAATTGTTCAGTGGCTACTCTCCTCTTGGTAAGAGTAAAAGAGACTTTTAAGCTATGGTAAGCAGCTCGCCACTTCAAAATCAAACCATTGTTCTCTAGTCTTTCGTACTGCCATAGCCACGGTATCATAGTCTTCCACTCTCTTAGATTAGTTCTCTTGCTTGGGGGTACACTTGAGCACACTATTGTATCTTATTCCTCTCCCCCTTGTTTTACAGTTTTTATATTTTATATAGATGTTTATTTTAATGTTGTTACTCTTCTTAAAATATCTTATTTTCCCTTTTTCCTTTCCTCACTGGGCTATTTGCCCTATTGGAGCCGCTGGGCTTATAGCATCCAACTAAGGTTGTAGCTTAGCAAGTAATAATAATAATATTTTCTTAAAATTTTTCCTTTTCAACAATAATCAAATATACAGGTGTAATCTATTTTTGCCCATCTTAATTAGCATCCACTTCTGAGGAATCATCATCCTTTCTTCGTTCCCACGATGCAGCCAATGTAAATTCGATGACTCTCCGCCTAAGCCAGAATTGCCATATATAAGAACATAACTAGTATCGTTTCCACCACTCTAGCCTGAGGAAGGGAGACAGCACTCCCAAAACGCGTAGCTTGTTCACTGTATTCGTTTACCCGACTTGTAAATTTTACATAATTTGTAAAACCTTGATTTACCAATTATCCCTGAATTTGACTACACCATGAAAGATGACTTTTGCCCAATTACAGGCTGTATGCAGTAATTCTGAAAAGAAGATAATAAGAGACATTGAGAAGCCAGTGTATAAGATCAATGCAACTGAGGCAGCCATTATTTTTAATAAAACTTGCTTGAAAGAGGGTCTACTACCCAAATATACAAACTTCAGACTGCACAACACCTCATCCCAAGATGACCCAAGGACCAGTGTGTACCGTAGGACCTCACTCAAGTTGAAGGGAGAACTCTTGGAGCGCCTGAGCTGCCTGATGGAGGAATGGGAAGATGTCATAAGAAATAAAAGTGGAAACGGTAACTCAGGATGATACCAACATAAGCAGTGATGCATCCAGTGACGACAATGAAGACGACCATCAAGAAGAAGCCTGGCGGACAATATCCACCAGTCTATCCGCACCATTAAGGACCGTGACTGGGTTAAGAGGTTGTGGACTATTCACAAGACGCTTATTGACATTAATGGAGGCAAACTCCGTATACCTGAAACCTAGCAAGACTACATTAATATTTCATCATATACTGCCGCCTAGGATGAAATCCTCTGGCTGGGGCTTAACTGCCATTTCATATCGTATCCCAAACCCACAACCAAGAGGTTAGAAATCCAACTTTTGATCAACTCTATCCTCAGTCACCATAAGAAAGGGGCCCCAAGAACTACTGATGACCTCCAGCCCTTGCTTTTGGCTGAAGTCCTTATGGATCGTGGACGATACACCAGTGGCATTGTCTCTAGTAACATGAGGGAGGCGGCTAAGAAGCTGAGGAAGATGGCCCATGTGACCGTAAGGAGAGCCGACAAGACTGCTGCCTTTGTCTTGCTAAACAAGGGAAAGTATCACGGTAAACTCGATCTGATACTTGGTGATTCTTCAAAGCTTGAAAAACGCCTACAACCCTATCGAGGAGATCAAGGGAGAGGCTACCAAGACAATTGAAACCATCAATGCAGCCACAAACGCCGTCCACTTCCAGACCATCACCAGGTATTTTAGCCCTGGTTACCTGTAAGGTAATGCGAAGACACATAAGAATGGAAACTTACTCTGACCTATTATCAGACAGTGCCCGATGCCAATCTACCACCTGGCAAAATGACTCAACAGCCTTTTGACTCCTTATGTTCCAGATGAGTACAACGTCGCCTCATCTGCCAAGTTCCTCAGTAAGCAGAAAGGATCCCCTAACAGTGGCACCATCACTGGGGGTGGAGTCCCTCTTTACAAACATACCTGTTGGAGAGACCATCGACTTAATCCTGGAGAGAGTCTACAGGGACCCTTCTATTCCAACCCTGAACATCCCTGAGGAGACCCTCAGCAGCCTACTTGAAATATGTACTAGGATGGCCCCTTTTACCACCCACAGGGGCCACACATAGATGCAGAAGGATGGTGTAGTGATAGGCTTTCCCCTTGGTGTTCTCTTCGCTAACTTCTATATGGAAGTTGTTGAAGAGAGGGTTTCCTCATGTATACGTCGTCCAGACATGTATGAGATACATATACGATAATTTTATCATCGCCCCTTCTATCCAGAACATCGAAACTCTCTGCAGGACGTTTGAGGACTGCAGTTCCCTGAGGTTTTCTGTCGAGCATAGCAACGATGGACAGCTGCCCTTCCTGGATGTACTCATCTTTCCTAACCCTACCAGATTTGATACTAGTGTTTACATTAAGCCTACTAACCTTGGCTTATGCTTAAATGGAGACAGTGAATGCCCTGCCAGGTACAGGGCATCCACCATCAAAGCCTACGCCCGCAAGGCCCACTCCCACTGCTACTCTTGGACTGACACACATCAAGAACTCAACCGAGTTGCCCAGGTCCTGGTGAACAATGACTACTCTAACAAATAATTTACCCATGGACACCTGGTACCAGGGTGAACAACCGAATGAGAACACCACCACCACCATCAACCTTTACTATAAAGGGTTTATGCATCGCGATTACCAGAAAGATCAAAAAGCCATGAGAGACATAATAAAGAACCACCTCTCCCGTGTAGATGAAAACACAGAAGTCAAACTGAGTATTTACTACCAAACCACCAAGACAAGGTCTCTCATTATGAGGAACAACTCGGCACCGTCGACTCAGGACATACTTAAACAGACCAACGTGGTCTATTCCTATTTATGCCTTGTTCTAGGATGCTCTGGACGTTACATCGGAATGACCACCATGCCTTAGTCCAAGAGACTGTCTAGTCACGTTCAACAAGGTACCAAAAGAGCTCATGCCCTCCATGTCCATAACAACATTGAACGTGAGGAAATAATTAAGAACACTTAAGATCATCGGTCGTCCTCCAGATAGCAGGAGACATCGAATACTTGAAGCTCTACTCATACAGAGAGAAAATCCGGCACATTATACTTACCAGGAAACGTCCCTTCTCCCTCCTGTCGAAGGAACAACACACTGAGGAGTAACCCTACCAACCATGACCTCTCCAACCAGGACAACTATACCGATCAAGACAGCTTTGATCAGTGACAGGGCAGCCTGTCTAGTCTGCAAAGCCTCTCGGCGAGCACTCCCACCTACCAAGAGACCAGCTGCCGGAGGACAAGATAGCGACTCATCACCCATAAGTGAGCGGAAAGGCAGTCTGACTGAACTACAGCCCCTCTCGGCGAGCGGCATAGCCAATGAGGATCTGCCATCCCAGCAACTTCATTATTCACTCAGCCAACAACGCCCGTGGCGGCCAATGTAAATTCGACGCCTCTCTGGCAAAGCCAAAATTGCCATACATAAGGACATAACTAGCATCGTTTCCACCACTGTATCCTGAGGAAGGGAGACAGCACTCCCGAAATATGTTGCTTATTCACTTTTTCTTTTACCCGACTTGTAAATTTTACCTAAATTGTAAAATTTACATTAAAACCTTGGATCGCCAATTATTCCTGAATTTGACTACCCTCCATGAAGGATGAATTTTCCCCAATAAGATTAATGTAACTGAGGCAGCCATTTTTAACAAAACTTGCCTGAAAGGTTCAGGGGATCTACTAACCAAAAATAACAACAACAACAACAACAACAATAATAATAATAATAATAATAATAATAATAATAATAATAAAATACAGAATATAAGTTCATCAAGAAGCAAGCAGCTAAATGTCTAGATTTAAAGTGTCCTCGTATTTCCACCAGGTTACTTTACTCAGCACTCGCTCTTTTCTCAACTGGAAACCCAATTATCCCATTCGAACCCTTAAATGATAAACGACATTATTTTGAAAAATGGTCCTTTCCTTACACTTATATTAAGAAAAATAGGAGGGCCTTTCTGGCCTATAAATTACATAACGTGGGAGGTGCCTCGTGCGACCAAGTTAAAGCTTTCTCTTAGTCTTACTTTAGTTTTCGTTTCAACTTGTTTTAAAACTATAATGAATTACATTTTTAGTCAGAAATTATACAGCCCAATATCTTAATTCTTCTTTCTTTTCTCTTTTACATTAATGATATAATTTCAATTTCAATATCATTGTCTATTTTATATGGAAAGAAATTAACTGGAAATTGAATCATAAATATAAAATTCAATATTACTGTCTATTTTATGCGGAAGGAGATTGAGTTAAAATTGAATCATAGATATAAAAAAGACAAAAAATACATATAAATTGTTTTATCTGCTATTTTAGTTCCCACAATGGTCATTACCACTAGTTTATTACTCCAGAATCTATAAAAACTTTAGAGAGAACAATTTCTGAAAAAACACCATAATACATTTCTCTGCTGTTTGACTTTCCCACTGGTAGCGAAAACTCGTAAAATACCCTGCAAGAAGCTTCAAGTGTTTCAAAGACGGCGATTTATAATTCTAGATATATAAGGAGTTCTTAGAACCTTTGGAAGGACTCCATTGGGGACCAACCACAATTTTTCTTTCCTATGTTAAATGTACGCGATATTTATCTTACTTTTCGCTTGGAGTTACTGAAAAATGGGGTTTTGGAAAGTAAGAGATGTAGCTGTAACAATCCCAGTTCCATTTCTAAAAGTGATAGGATATGAATATACCCAGAGATTTTTTTTCTTTTTAATTGTTGTTTGAAAGGAAATTTTTTACTCATTTGAAAAGGAAATTTACCCCTATTTTGAAAGGAATTTTTTTAACTCACTTGAAAAGGAAATTTTCCCCTATTTTGGAAAGGAAATTTTTAACTCACTTTAAGGAAATTTTCCCCTATTTTGGAAAGGAAATTTTTAACTCACTTTAAGGAAATTTTCCCCTATTTTGGAAAGGAAATTTTTAACTCACTTTAAGGAAATTTTCCCCTATTTTGGAAAGGAAATTTTTAACTCTAAGGAACTTTTCCCCTATTTTGGAAAGGAAATTTTTCATTATTTTCGAATGAAAATAATTTATCGTATTATTCCAATCAGATGATTGAGGAAAATAAACTACTCGCTTCAATAACTTCATTATATCAAATTATCTAATAACATAATTTAGAAATGTGTTGAACTTCTTCCGTCTCATATAAAAATAAATTAATCAAATTTTAATATAAAAATACACCATAGATCCCCATTTGACAATTTAATTCAAGTAAATTATAAATTAACATAAATCTACATCATGAAAACATTCAAATGTATAAAACAAAATGATATAAAAAACCATTTAGAAGATCAAAATAGTCGAAATTGAACGGTAGACTGAATTAAAAAGTAATTTTATATCCAGTGCTGCATTATTCCAGATCGTAAATACATACGAGAAGCTGATGGCAGATGCAAAGGAAGGGTGATACCAAACGGGTTTAGCTGATGAAATTCAGATAAGGAAAAGGGAGAGCAAAACACGCAAGTAATAAAACAGAAATATGAAAAGGGGAGGAACACCTCTCTCTCTCTCTCTCTCTCTCTCTCTCTCTCTCTCTCTCTCTCTCTCTCTCTCTGTGCAAAATAATTTTGGCTGTTAGATTCAATTCTTTTCATTGTCCCACACGGCAATTTCAAATCAAAAGTCGAATGCAGTTCTCTCTCTCTCTCTCTCTCTCTCTCTCTCTCTCCTCTCTCTCTCTCTCTCTCTCTCTCTCTCTCTCTCTGCAAAATAATTTTGGCTGTTAGATTCAATTCTTTTCATTGTTCCACACGGCAATTTTAAATCAAAAGTCGAATGCAGTTTTCTCTCTCTCTCTCTCTCTCTCTCTCTCTCTCTCTCTCTCTCTCTCTCTCTCTCTCTCTCTCTCTCTCTCTCTCTCTCTCTCTCTCTCTCTCTCTCTCTGTGCAAAATAATATTGGCTACTAGCTTCAATTCTTTTCACTGTCCCACATGACACCTTCAAATCAAAAGTAGAGTGCAGTAAAAATTATTCCAGCTTTACTCTCTTGCGCCGGGAATTTAGGCATGTTACTTTTAAATGTTTCTATTGAATTTCTTATCACTATTGAAATTTTAATAAAGCAGAAGTCTTTTTTTTTTTTTTTTTGTGAAAATTTACATAAAAACGAATATTTGAAAATTCTTCACTAAAGACTTATTGCAGATGATATATATATATATATATATATATATATATATATATATATGTGTGTGTGTGTGTGTGTGTGTGTATGCATATATATAACATTTTATTTTTGTATGTGTTTATGCATGGTATTTATTTCTCCAATATTTGGTAACCAAATGTATTATCTACAGTGAGTTTTAATACTGTCTTTAGATACGTCTTCTTACACGGTTAGGACAAAATGTCGAATCCAGAGTTGCTAACAAATCACTTTAAATATCCACTTGTAACTAAGTTTTCTAGTTGAAATAAGAAAATAAAAAGCAGCAAACATATAAAACGTTGCTGTGTTGTGAGCATTTTATTAATTTTCAACCGTTTTGTAATACAAAAAGCCTTTATTTCTAAAAGTCCCTCTTCTAATATTAATTCTGCCTTCTTTACTTTGTAAATACACAACATACGTTTTGAACTGTTAGATGCAATAAGTGCTTCTCTAGAAAAATAAAAATATGCCCATTACTACGTCCGACAAGAAGGTAATGTATTCGATTTGTTTCGTTCGTTTGTTAGCAAGGTTACACGAAACGTTATCTAAAGCACACTACATTACCGTGTACAACACATGTTTCATACACTTTAATGCTATTTCTTTTATTAGGGTACCCTGACACTTGCACGACTTTTTGCCACGAATTTGTCGTGGCAAGTCGTGACATTTTGTGGCACGAACTGAGAGAGAGAGAGAGAGAGAGAGAGAGAGAGAGAGAGAGAGAGAGAGAGAGAGAGAAAATGACTTCAGAATCACAGCTGACCTATCCACATTGACACGAACTGGCACGACGAGTTCAGGCATAGTTTGCGCATTTCCCGCATGGTCCCGACGAGTTCACGAACAGTTTGCGCATAGTTCACGACCCGGTCACGAAATTTTGTCGTAACCAAAATTTTGAACATTTCAAAATTCTCGTCACGACATGCCACGATGTCATGACGGGTTTACGAACACTTCACGCCAGTTCACGACTCGAGTCGTGACAATGCGTGCCCCAAATTCGTGCAAGTGTTAGCCTGGCTTTATATCTCTTGCTCTCTCTTGCACTAGTAATACAAAAGCCTGTTTAAACTTACCATCGCATGTTTCATATTGTTTACATTTTCTTGACATTCTTGCTCTTAACAGTGTGTATACAAGTTGTTATCTGTTGAATAAACCTCTCTTACATTCCCCTCGCCTCTCTTTTAGTACATAACAGCTACGTTGCTACAACCGATAACAAATGGTTACCTTTTTGGAAATATCCCAATCTGGATATAGGACCCTTTGGAGAGGAAGAAACCTCGGAGGTTTGCGATCTCCGAACGCTCTTTTTGACTGTATACAATTGATAATACTGATTAACATACACTTCTGAGGAATCATCAGCGGTTTTTTTTCTGCTAAAGTTGTGCCACCTCACTTTAGGCTAGATGATAAAAGTTATCGAGAAAATTTGAAACCACAATTCATAAGCAAAATACCATTATAGAGTTTGGGAATATTTGTTGTCTATATAACCTTGTCTTAATAAAGATACATAACATAACATATATATATATATATATATATATATATATATATGTATGTATGTATGCATGTATATATATATATATATATATATATATATATGTATATATATATGTGTGTGTATGTGTGCGTGTAGATTAAATTTATTATTATATATATATATATATATATATATATATACATATATATATATATATATATATATATATATAAAACCTTTTATTTTAGTATAGGTGTTTATGCATGGTATTTATTTCTCCAATATTTGGTAACCAAATGTATTATCTACAGTGAGTTTTAATACTGTCTTTAGATACGTCTTCTTACACGGTTAGGACGAAATATCGAATCCAGAGTTGTTAACAAATAACTTTAAATATCCACTTGTAACTAAGTTTTCTAGTTGAAATAAGAAAATAAAAAGCAGCAAACATAAAACGTTGCTTTGCTATGCGCATTTTATTAATTTTCACCACTTTGTAATACAAAAAGCCTTTTTTCTAAAAGTCGCTCTTCTACTATAAATTCTGCCTTCTTTACTTTGTAAATACACAACAAACGTTTTGAACTGTTACATGCAATAAGTGCTTCTCTAGAAAAATAAAAATATGCTCATTACTACGTCCGACAAGAAGGTAATGTATTCGATTTGTTTCGTTCGTTTGTTAGCAAGGTTACACGAAACGTTATCTAAAGCACACTACATTACCGTGTACAACACATGTTTCATACA
This sequence comes from Palaemon carinicauda, assembly GCF_036898095.1. Classification (NCBI taxonomy): domain Eukaryota; kingdom Metazoa; phylum Arthropoda; class Malacostraca; order Decapoda; family Palaemonidae; genus Palaemon; species Palaemon carinicauda. Next base: position 56,346,280 of record NC_090763.1, read on the forward strand.
CTTTAATGCTATTTCTTTTATTAGGGTACCCTGACACTTGCACGACTTTTTGCCACGAATTTGTCGTGGCAAGTCGTGACATTTTGTGGCACGAACTGAGAGAGAGAGAGAGAGAGAGAGAGAGAGAGAGAGAGAGAGAGAGAGAAAATGACTTCAGAATCACAGCTGACCTATCCACATTGACACGAACTGGCACGACGAGTTCAGGCATAGTTTGCGCATTTCCCGCATGGTCCCGACGAGTTCACGAACAGTTTGCGCATAGTTCACGACCCGGTCACGAAATTTTGTCGTAACCAAAATTTTGAACATTTCAAAATTCTCGTCACGACATGCCACGATGTCATGACGGGTTTACGAACACTTCACGCCAGTTCACGACTCGAGTCGTGACAATGCGTGCCCCAAATTCGTGCAAGTGTTAGCCTGGCTTTATATCTCTTGCTCTCTCTTGCACTAGTAATACAAAAGCCTGTTTAAACTTACCATCGCATGTTTCATATTGTTTACATTTTCTTGACATTCTTGCTCTTAACAGTGTGTATACAAGTTGTTATCTGTTGAATAAACCTCTCTTACATTCCCCTCGCCTCTCTTTTAGTACATAACAGCTACGTTGCTACAACCGATAACAAATGGTTACCTTTTTGGAAATATCCCAATCTGGATATAGGACCCTTTGGAGAGGAAGAAACCTCGGAGGTTTGCGATCTCCGAACGCTCTTTTTGACTGTATACAATTGATAATACTGATTAACATACACTTCTGAGGAATCATCAGCGGTTTTTTTTCTGCTAAAGTTGTGCCACCTCACTTTAGGCTAGATGATAAAAGTTATCGAGAAAATTTGAAACCACAATTCATAAGCAAAATACCATTATAGAGTTTGGGAATATTTGTTGTCTATATAACCTTGTCTTAATAAAGATACATAACATAACATATATATATATATATATATATATATATATATGTATGTATGTATGCATGTATATATATATATATATATATATGTATATATATATGTGTGTGTATGTGTGCGTGTAGTTAATATATATATTTATATATATATATATATATATATATATATACATATATATATATATATATATATATATATATATAAAACCTTTTATTTTAGTATAGGTGTTTATGCATGGTATTTATTTCTCCAATATTTGGTAACCAAATGTATTATCTACAGTGAGTTTTAATACTGTCTTTAGATACGTCTTCTTACACGGTTAGGACGAAATATCGAATCCAGAGTTGTTAACAAATAACTTTAAATATCCACTTGTAACTAAGTTTTCTAGTTGAAATAAGAAAATAAAAAGCAGCAAACATAAAACGTTGCTTTGCTATGCGCATTTTATTAATTTTCACCACTTTGTAATACAAAAAGCCTTTTTTCTAAAAGTCCCTCTTCTAATATTAATTCTGCCTTCTTTACTTTGTAAATACACAACATACGTTTTGAACTGTTAGATGCAATAAGTGCTTCTCTAGAAAAATAAAAATATGCCCATTACTACGTCCGACAAGAAGGTAATGTATTCGATTTGTTTCGTTCGTTTGTTAGCAAGGTTACACGAAACGTTATCTAAAGCACACTACATTACCGTGTACAACACATGTTTCATACACTTTAATGCTATTTCTTTTATTAGGGTACCCTGACACTTGCACGACTTTTTGCCACGAATTTGTCGTGGCAAGTCGTGACATTTTGTGGCACGAACTGAGAGAGAGAGAGAGAGAGAGAGAGAGAGAGAGAGAGAGAGAGAGAGAGAAAATGACTTCAGAATCACAGCTGACCTATCCACATTGACACGAACTGGCACGACGAGTTCAGGCATAGTTTGCGCATTTCCCGCATGGTCCCGACGAGTTCACGAACAGTTTGCGCATAGTTCACGACCCGGTCACGAAATTTTGTCGTAACCAAAATTTTGAACATTTCAAAATTCTCGTCACGACATGCCACGATGTCATGACGGGTTTACGAACACTTCACGCCAGTTCACGACTCGAGTCGTGACAATGCGTGCCCCAAATTCGTGCAAGTGTTAGCCTGGCTTTATATCTCTTGCTCTCTCTTGCACTAGTAATACAAAAGCCTGTTTAAACTTACCATCGCATGTTTCATATTGTTTACATTTTCTTGACATTCTTGCTCTTAACAGTGTGTATACAAGTTGTTATCTGTTGAATAAACCTCTCTTACATTCCCCTCGCCTCTCTTTTAGTACATAACAGCTACGTTGCTACAACCGATAACAAATGGTTACCTTTTTGGAAATATCCCAATCTGGATATAGGACCCTTTGGAGAGGAAGAAACCTCGGAGGTTTGCGATCTCCGAACGCTCTTTTTGACTGTATACAATTGATAATACTGATTAACATACACTTCTGAGGAATCATCAGCGGTTTTTTTTTCTGCTAAAGTTGTGCCACCTCACTTTAGGCTAGATGATAAAAGTTATCGAGAAAATTTGAAACCACAATTCATAAGCAAAATACCATTATAGAGTTTGGGAATATTTGTTGTCTATATAACCTTGTCTTAATAAAGATACATAACATAACATATATATATATATATATATATATATGTATGTATGTATGCATGTATATATATATATATATATATATATATATATATATATATATATATATATATATATATATGTATATATATATGTGTGTGTATGTGTGCGTGTAGATTAATTTTATTTATATATATATATATATATATATATTATATTTATATATATATATATATATATATATATATATATACATATATATATATATATATATATATATATATATATATAAAACCTTTTATTTTAGTATAGGTGTTTATGCATGGTATTTATTTCTCCAATATTTGGTAACCAAATGTATTATCTACAGTGAGTTTTAATACTGTCTTTAGATACGTCTTCTTACACGGTTAGGACGAAATATCGAATCCAGAGTTGTTAACAAATAACTTTAAATATCCACTTGTAACTAAGTTTTCTAGTTGAAATAAGAAAATAAAAAGCAGCAAACATAAAACGTTGCTTTGCTATGCGCATTTTATTAATTTTCACCACTTTGTAATACAAAAAGCCTTTTTTCTAAAAGTCGCTCTTCTACTATAAATTCTGCCTTCTTTACTTTGTAAATACACAACAAACGTTTTGAACTGTTACATGCAATAAGTGCTTCTCTAGAAAAATAAAAATATGCTCATTACTACGTCCGACAAGAAGGTAATGTATTCGATTTGTTTCGTTCGTTTGTTAGCAAGGTTACACGAAACGTTATCTAAAGCACACTATTTTACCGTGTAACGCACGTGTTTCATACACTGTAATGCTATTTCTTTTATTATATCTCTTGTTCTCTCCCGCACTATTAATACAAAAGGCTGTTTAAGCTTACCATAGCATGTTTTTTTTTTCCCTACCATTCTTAACTGTGTATATAAGCTTTTTACCTGTTGAATAAACCTCTCTTACATTCCCATCGCCTCTCTTTTAGAACCTAATAGCTACGTTGATAAAACCGATAACAAATGGTTACCTTTTTGGAAATATCCCAATCTGGATATAGGATCTTTTTGAAGGGAAGAAACCTCGAAGGTTTGCAGTCTCCGAACGCTCTTTTTGACTGTATTCAATTGATAATACTGATTAACATACACTTCTGAGGAATCATCAACTTTTTTTTATTGCTAAAGTTGTGCCACCTCACTTTACATGATAAACGTTGTCAAGAAAATTCGAAACCACAGTTCATGTTAAGAAAAATATCATTAAAGAGTTTGGGAATATTTGTTGTCTATATAACTTTGTCTTAATAAAGATCAATAATATATATAATACTTGTTTTAAAGGATGATTTTAACTCATCTTCCCCAATATACACCTCTCCATAATTCATTCGAATAAGATTTACATTAACCAATGTAATATGCGGACAGCGATTTTCCCTTAAAAATAGGTTTCCGTGTTTTGAACACGTCTCAATAATTGATGTACTTACTCAAGTACAAATGTAGATTTCACGGTTGAATCATTTCGACGATTCTCGAAATATCTTATTTAGCGGGGTAACTTACATCAAAGTCTGTTACAAATATGTCCAAAATTTATTCAGGGTTTCTAAAAATCCTTGGTGGTAATATTTTTTCTGTTTGTATTTCGAGCGTCTGTATTTAAGTTACTTTGTCCAAAGTTCTAACCTAGTTCTAATTTGAAATATTCTACCCAAGTTTGTCCTGTTTGAAAATATTCTTTTTTTCAGCCCTTAACAGAAAAAGGAGCAATGGGGGAAAAGATAAATAACCTTCGTGCGTACGTATAAATATAGATATAAAATATATATATATATATATATATATATATATATATATATATATATATATATATATATATATATATATATATACACACACACATATATATATACACACACACATATATATATATATATATATATATATAGAGAGAGAGAGAGAGAGAGAGAGAGAGAGAGAGAGAGAGAGAGAGAGAGAGAGAGAGAGAGAGAGAACGCTTCTTCTATATAACATTGGAAAGGATACGGATGTTGAATTACTTTTCGGATATAGAGGACTGCAGCCAGATAAAAAAAAAGGCAAGGGGCTAGTAACCTCATCTTTAAGGAATTATTAAGATTATGGTGCCCTATTAGAAACGTCCTTGACTGGCATTCTGCCGTACTCGGGTTCGAGACTCGCTCAAGGTAGATAAGTTTTTTTGTGAGCAAGGGATGGGGGGGGGGGGGGGTTTTGAGCGAGCCTAGAAGTCTACCTGCAGTCATCAGCACCCATTGCCTGGCCCTCCCTGGTCGTAGCTTGGGTGGAGAGGGGGCTTGGGCGCTGATCATATGTATATATGGTCAGTCTCTTAGGCATTATCCTGTGAGGGCATTGTCAATGTCCCTTGCCTCTGTCATACGTAAGCGGCCTTTAAACAAAAAATTTAATATCTTCTGGAGCCAACTCATTTAAAGGGAAATGGCCTAAGGTAATAGAAAACGAAAGAAAAGGCGTTAAGTAATAGAAGATAAAAGAAAAACCAGAAACAAAGAAATATTCGTAGATTCTTTTAAAAGCATGCTCAATCAATGAGCCTTGCTATCACCAAATTATCAGCATGAGAATAATTAATTCTTCAATTATATTAAATCCTTTGGACATTAGGATCAAAGCAAATCGTCTATATTTTCCATAATTACCAAAATTAAAATAAATTCATATTTCAAAGACAATTTTGATCTAAGCTAAAGCCATCTCTTTAGACGCTTCCTGTATTATTTTCGTAAAAGAAGATTTTTAAAAATATTACTATCAGGAACGTTTACAAAAAAGTGTATATGCTGTTTATTGCCACTACATATAATACTTTTCAGTTCAACAAAGAAAGATATGTCCTTGGGAACATAACAGTATTACTCAACTAACACAAAGTACTTGAGATAAAATCTTTTTCTAAGGACCAAGTGTACCGTGCTCTTATTCTTTATCTCATCATAAAAAAAAAATCTTTAATGATTTACGCTACTTAGATTTACGCCATAACCAATTGTACTTCAGCGTTTCATTCTTTCACTGTTAAAAAGTTCTTTATGGACATAATTAAATCTACGCACCAGTAACATTTGTATTAAAAAATTCATCTTTTTCCGTATTCTTTATTTACTAAGAAAATATAATTACTACGGTTGTCTAGATATGAATCGCATCAAGGAAAATTCCAAGAGGAAATGTTTTATTCAAATATGACGACATTAAAATCTTGATAATGAATCGATGCATATTCATGTGTGATTTCAAAAGAATATTTTATTCTTATATTAATATTAAAGCCATTTGAATATCTTTGAGGATTTTGGAAGCGTAAAAAATATATGAACTATACATATATTCATATTAATCATTCAACCGTTCTTTCTCCAATACATACATACATAATTACATATACATATAAGCACGATGCGCGTGACCATAAATAGCTACCTACACATACATGCATGCATACATAATACAGTACATATATATATACATATATGAACATAGATATATATATATATATATATATATATATATATATATATATATATATATATGTGTGTGTGTGTGTGTGTGTGTGTATTTAAATTTTTCCAACATATATAGTATTCATTTCTCCAATATCCTGGTTAAAATTGGATGCTCATTATCCTGATCTTAATAAAGACAACTTTCTTGTTTTCAGATTCTTACCAGTCTATGTAATCACTACAATACAACTGCTGCTATAACATATATACACCACTTATGCCTCCCTAATTCTATAGTAATCCTACAATTTTGCCCGTAAATACATCTTCTTTTTTTGCTTTTCTTATCATCCTGATCATACATGTACACTACTGTATGTATGAATGTGTACATGCAGATGAAAGAACACCCTGCCATATAAAAGCACATAAGTACGGTTTTCAATACTTAAAAGTAAATAATACTAAACAAACACTTCCATTTACGCTTATATTTACATGAATGTGTACATGCAGATGCTACAACACCCTGCCATATAAAAGTATGTAAGTACGGTTTTCAATACTTAAAAGTAAATAATACTGAACAAACGCTTCCATTTACACTTACATTTACATTCACGTGCAAGATCCTCTTCAATATCCGAGTTGCCATTATTATATATTTCCCTTTTAATTCAGTTCTGTATTCATTCTAGCGTGAGGCATATGAAAATGGTCTTGAGATCTAACAACGGGGTTGCTCAATATTACATCATTACTTCTCGAAACTCCACAATGCTCGTATCTAGGGTACTGGTAATCATCTTTGTAATCATATAAGGAGTTACCCGGGGAATGTACGGATGAGTGATGCATAGATTAATTTGGGATTTTCGACCACTTTTTCAGTCGAGAATGAACCCAAGTTGGTGCCAGCCAACAGTAAAGTGGGGAGGATACGATACAACAGATATGTGTGTATCATTTTTATATATACATGAGATATTGCGTGAAGCATTTTACTTTTGTATGTTTAAGTGTAAAATTTTATCAATCTAGATAATAGGAGAAAGCAAGTTACAAAGTACATATTTATAAGAAGGCACTTAGGTTTGTATACGCCCTACATAATAGACGGTGTAAACAAGAATAAAAAAGGTGGCTCTTGGATCTCAAATTGGTTTAAAGGTTTAAAGGTCACTCGTGAATGCCAGAGGCAAGTGACTATGACAATACCCTAGAAGCTAACCATATATACTTATGATCAGCGCCCAAGCCCCTCTCCACCCAAGCTAGGACCAGGCAGGGCCAAGCAATGGCTGCTGATGACTCAGCAGGTAGAATTATAGGCTTCTCAAAGACCCCATGTGCCCATCATTAGCCCAAAAGGATGGTGAAGTTGCCGCAACTACAAGAAACTATCGAGTTTGAGATGGACTCGATCTCCCGTACAGCAGATCACCAGGCATGGACGTTTCCATTCAGCTACCACAACCACTTTGGGGTGAGTTAAGAAAGATGGTCTCCTGAATTTCAAACTTTTATTCGAAGAAAATTCAGAATGATACCATGAGCTAGATTTAGCGAATACTAAAAATACCTTTTGCAAGATTTTGGACGGAAACAGGGTACTGTACCAACCGTGTGTCACACGATCGTACATAGTTCATTTTGTGTATATATTATGCTTGTATCTTCACTCTTCCTTCGCACTAAAAAGAACCAGAATAAACATGTCTGTTTTTCTCATCTGTAACGGTGTCTGTTTTTTAACATGAAATTTCTTGTTGCTTTGAACTTTTGTATACAAAGGAGCGTGTTCTATAATAAACTCACTCAGTTGCATTCATACTGTCTTTGAGTCACAACCTTCTCTCGGCCCGTCACAGTACCAATTTTTATAACATTTGATTCCATTTAATGGAAAGAAAATTTAGGACATCAAAAAATCCCTAAAGCTGATTATTCATATGAAATCAGCAGCCATTGCCTGGCTCTCCTTGGTCCTAGATTGATGGAAAGGGGCTTGGACGCTGATCATATGGATATATGGTAACTCTCTATGGCACTATCCTGTCTCTTGTCCCTGCCATTCACGAGAGACCTTTAAACCTTTAAAATGAGTAAGGATATTACTTTGAAGGGATAGATATGAAGAATGTTTGTATCTATGCAAGTATTAATTCACAATAATGCATTAATCTTTCACCTGCATGGGATATAGATGACCGAAAAATAATTAATAAATCATACAATGAAACTCTCTCTCTCTCTCTCTCTCTCTCTCTCTCTCTCTCTCTCTCTCTCTCTCTCTCTCTCTTTGTGGGCTTTGTGGCCAAATAAAAGGAATCTTTTACCGTAACTTCATCAGAGCCTTTTCACTGAAGTAAAAAAAAAGAATATTTGAAAATTCGTCACTAAAGGCTTATTAAAGATAAAAAAAACATATAAAACACATTTTTCATTTCCTTGATTACTTTGAATTTCACTTATATCAACTTAATGGCTATTGTTCCACTTTCCACGCTATCCATATCATTACGATAAGGGCGGATTATACACACACACACACACACACACACACACACACACATATATATATATACATATATATATATATATATATATATATATATATATATATATATATATATATATATATATATATATATATTAGATGTAACCACAGCCATTGCCATTCTGAAAACTAGGCAACTGTTTCCCTGTAATCTTTATATTTTTTTAGTTATATCAACGATCATCACATGAATACGGTTGTTTCCAACGTCAAAAAATCTGTTAGCTTAGTATAAGTAGCTTAAGAAGATTGGATAATGGGGAGAAAGGCAGCAGTGGTAAAAATTTAGTGTAAGTACTTTGAGGTGGTTCGGTCAAGTGGGAAGAAGGGAAGACAGCCAATCGGTGAAAAGTGTATATATCAGAAGTACAAAGCCGTAAAAGGGGAAGACAGAAAGTGTAGAATGGATATCGAAAAGAAAAAGATATATTGGAAAGCAAGGGCTTTGATATCTAGGAACTGGTAACAGTAGGTGCGCGAATCACGCAGCGTGTGTGGGAGGGTTAAGTGAGCTGCTCATGAGCCACGATTGATACTGAGGAAGCTTCACAGCATACGAGCTAATCCACTACATAGCATTTGCTGGATGAATATGACAGTAACCGTTGTATTGTAATATCTCTAGAGCAACCCGTTGTTATTGGGAAACTGCTTAATTAATGTTGAAGACAAAAGTTGCATGTCTTAACCCTATATTCCGTATTCAAAATCAATGAATTAGAAATATTTCTCTAGTTCCAGGCAGCGACCAAGACCACTAAATTTTACTTGACCTCATGCAGACGTAGTCTGTGTTTGCTAGAAATGAGAGCGTGTTGCCGTCAGTCACGCTATTCTTACTTCGTAACCTGTTGACCATGGACCCTTCACAACCCCTCAGCCCCCTTCCCCCTCCACATACCAGTGTGAACTAGTCTGGTGCAATGAAAACTGTTGTCGTCTAAGCAATGGAACACTTACCGACGTTTAAACAAGTGCTATTGATTCAATATGAACTTTGGACATGCCAATTTTCATTCGCTGAGTTTTAAAAATTGGAGAACATGACCTATATGTTTCCATCTATGCTTACGAATATTTATTAGTACAATAAAAATGGATATAGGTTTATGGGGGAATAAGTGTTTTTTCTGCAAAGATATTTTTATCTGTATGGATGAAGACAAAGCCTTTTCGTTTGGGATCACCGGCGTGCTTTGAATTTATATTTCAATCTGCCTCCGTCGCCAAAGTGAACAGAAAATCTATGGTGACCTCTCCACTGGGATTCTAAGTATATATATATATATATATATATATATATATATATATATATATATATATATATATATATATATATATATATATATATATATATAAAACCTGAATAACTGCCTTCCACGATTGTTTACTATCATGTATGGTTTTTCTTTGACCATCTTCCGTATGGATTATTTTCTTGGTGTTTGCTTTATATGGAAGAATCACTCACGTAAATGTTAAATGTTAATAATCACAAGGAAATATAGAAATACCAGTAATCACTATACTGTATGTTGTTTTATATATAATGTATAATACCCAATGTATATATTTGTAAATAAAGTGTTTTTATTTTTATTATTATTATTATTATTATTATTATTATTATTATTATTATTATTATTATTATCATTATTATATTTAAACCCAGCAATCAAGCGGTATTTCTACACGACATCCCTCTTGTCTTTACCCATTTAGCCTTGTGACCTACTTTCTGTATTTACGGATCTAATGGAGGGAAAGAAATCAATAATTGGATTATTACCATCAAAACTTCGTAGCTCAATAATTTTTAAGGAACATACTAAAGTCTGGTACACATAGCAAACTGATTGCTTTCTTACCTTCTTATTTCTTATAGTTACATGAGTATCTTGTTTAATTATAGTCTTTTGACCCCCTAATTACCTCCGCAAAGAAGTTGGAAGGAGGTTACGTTTTATCCCCTGTTTGTGTGTTTGTGTGTAGGTTTGTTGGTGAACACCTTCCTACCCACAGTTCTAATCCTAAAGTAATGAAACTTACAATGGTTGACTCTTATATAAAAAACCGGAAATGAGTAATTTTGGAAGGTCAAGGTCACAGTTAAGCAAAATGTTCGAATTACGTAATCAACCATAAGCTTGGACATCGTTGTCACAGACTTCAAAATTGGTTCATATCTGAGTGTATGCAAATCCACGCCAATCCATATATGTTAAGGTCGAGTCCATGGTCAGGGTCAAGCGTAAGGTCAAATTCCGGTCATCAACCATACGGCCACAATAATAATCGTAAAGTAATGAAACTTGCAGGGATTTTAAACTGTTATGTAGAGCTGCAAATGATTAAATTTGGAGGGCCGAAGGTCAAGGTCCCGGACGAGTAAAACGTCATTATCACATAATCAGCCATAAGTTTGAACAGCCTTGTCACACAGACTTCAAACTTTGTTTGAACAGCCTTGTCACAGAGACTTAACCCTTGGTTTGAACAGCCTTGTCACAGAGACTTCAAACTTGGTTTGAACAGCCTTGCCACAGAGACTTCAAACTTGGTTTGAACAGCCTTGTCACAGAGACTTCAAACTTGGTTTGAACAGCCTTGTCACAGAGACTTCAAACCTGGTTTGAACAGTCTTGTCACAGAGACTTTAAATTTGTTTCATATTTGAGTGTATAAAAATCCACGCCAATTAATACAAGTTAAGGTTAAAGGTCAAGTCACGGTCGAGCAAAAGGTCGAGAAATAAGCTGCCGCGGAGGAGGTCTGTGCTCTATTGGGTGCCCCTCTAGTTTATTCTATTGTCGTGTGTATTTGACACGTGCTTCATACCATAGAACCCTTCCTCATAATCCTCTCAATAAAGATACCTTTATATGTTCGTTACTTCATTTTGACGTTACTTTTTTCACAGTAATTGATTTATGCTGATGAAAAACATAATTAATCCGTCCTTTTCTCTTTAATTAAGCTGAAAACCGGACCCATACTCCTATGTCTTTTTCTTTTTGTTAAATTGTCAGTTTTGTATATTTTTTTTCATGTCAAGATTGAGAAATTATCAAACTAAATAAGCACACAAATAAAATACACCTACTCACATAAAACACACATCTACATAGTCATACACACATGGGGTGGCTCAAGAAACAACAACAGAATATTCACGAACACATCCATAATACAAGTACTGCATTGTTTATAGATTTACTGGAAGAAACCTTCCACTGATTTAGCTACTTCATATATCAATACAAAAATCCCAAAGTCAACGTACCCACCATGACGTTAAACAACAGTAAAAACTATCCTCATTCCATTGATATATCCCAAACTAACTTTATACTAACATAGTGTTCTAATTTTACCACTCAGGACTTATGCACTCGCTTCACCAACCTGACGTATTAATTTTCCACCAATTGACCAACTCCATTTAATACACCTGCGATAACTGTTCTAATCTTTCAACTGATCTTCACAATAAACACAGGTTTCATTCTTCTCGAGCCATATAACCTTGGTAAACAATTCATCACAAGGACTTAACATTTTTCTTTTATTACCATTCAAACTCAAGGTCTCAATCCTTACATATAGAGAAAGAGAGATAAATCGATAGATAGATGTTCACAATGCTGAATACGTAAATGGCGATAAATTTTGCGCAAGTACGGATTTGACAGAAAAAATATGCCGAAATCCCTTACTGTATCAATACATATGTACATACATTTAGACATTTACAACTAACACAAACACACGCATATTCTATATATATATATATATATATATATATATATATATATATATATATATATATATATATATATATATATATATATATATATATACACACACATATATTATATATATATATATATATATATATATATATATATATATATATATATATTTGTGTTTGTGTGTACATATCCTGTCATTTTCTCTTACATTGTACGTATAGGGAAAGGACAACCATATCTTAAGGATGCACAGAAAATCATTGAAAACCTGCTACAATTCTAATGTAAAACGAAGAAAAGTGTCAACCCTTGATGTTATAGAGAAAAAAAGTTGGAGAAAATAAAAAAAGGAAAAAAAAAAACAAAAAGAAATTCGATGAAAATGGTAAAAGGCCTAAATGTTCTGCATCAAGGAGAGGCAATCTCATCTATTGAATTAGGTGAGGATACTAATGATGTCCAAATAATGCTGTGTCAACGCCAGGCGACGAGGGAGAGACAGAGAGAGAGAAAAAAAACTGTCTACATTATAATTACATTCAGAGACGTTCTCATTTGCAGATTACAAATTAGGATCCAGGTTGTCTCTTTCATGTTACGTGTCTTGACGAATCCTCTATCTTCAAACAAACCCCATTGTAAAATTCCCCCCAAGACAAACTTCCGTCTTCTAGGAAAACATGAGATTGATGGGGGAAAATCTAATTACCTCCTATATTATCTAAGCTGTCACATTTGATTATGGAAAGGAGCAGGATGATTATGTTGGTGCTTAGTAATGACGATGAGAACTGAGAAGTGTTTACCTAGCTAAATATATTTTCCCATTTTAACCAAGACGAAAACTTAATTTTGCTTAAGAAATACGTTCTATGAGTTAATTGACTTTGAAGGAGGAATGTAAGCTTCCAAAACTAGTTGTGTAAAGATACGTACCACCCAAGTGTGTGTGTGTGTGTGTATGTATATATATATATATATATATATATATATATATATATATATATATATATATATATATATACAGTGTGTAAATATAAGCATATACTGTATATATATATATATATATATATATATATATATATATATATATATATATATATATATATATATATGTGTGTGTGTGTGTGTGTGTGTATGTGTGTAAATATATACAAAGTATATAAATTTATGCATAAATTTACAAGTATGTGTATATATATATATACACACACACACACACACACACACATATATATATATATATATATATATATATATATATATATATATATATATATATATATATACTGTATACTCACTCACATATACTGTAAATAATGTATAAAACACTGAGTATCTTCCTTACACATATGAGATTTTCATAAAATCCATTTATGCAAGGCACCTATCACATACACATTCAAGACCTTTCCAAACTTGGAAATTCAATAGTATTAAAATCAGAGATGTGCTTTATAAATCTGGCCTCGCCCCAATTTATGCTAAGCTAATTCTCTTATCAACAAACTCATAAACTGCAAAAGCTCACTTTTTAAAGAGAGAGAGAGAGAGAGAGAGAGAGAGAGAGGAGAGAGAGAGAGAGAGAGAGAGAGAGAGAGAGAGAGAGAGAGAGAGAGATATTCCCTTCAATTAGTTACTTATGAAAACTAAGTAACTCTAGGTAATTCTAATCGGATAAGGAGTATAAACCTAGGATATTTGGAGTAACGTCCATTTGAATACAGATTTATACTGCTGTTGCATGTCTAATTCCACTTCTTATATGCTTAAATAAATCACAGGGCAGTTGTAAAAAAAAAAAAAAAAAAAAAAAAAAAAAAAAAACCTATCTTATCACGGCCCAGTATTCAATACGACCTGGAAATTTTTCTTATCGATGTATGATAATTGTTTTACAATCACACCTAATCTTATTAACTACGTCACTTTGGATCTCACATGCTTAAGAAAATGTCAGAATATTGAACGTACATAGTAACTCAACAAAATACCCTATTCTAAATACTGTTCTTTCATAGACTGAAATTTCACTTCAAGTTCGACTTGTTGGTTCCTTACTAACGAAGAAATCTTTATATTCCAGGTCTTTATGGATTGAGCTAATCAAGACTATTTTATATTAGATTAACGAGTTTCTACAATATAAGAATTTCTATATCAGATTAAGGAGTCTCTAAAACAATACATCCAAGGACTCTCCATACATCATTTTCAGTGTAACAAATATAACCCTTGGGTAGTGAACATAATTTTTCAAACTATCGTCCAACCAGTGGTCAGCTTCTCTTGCCATGCAATGAAAAACCGCCGACAAAGGAGGTCACCTGGATTTAATGGATTCCCACATTGGTACCACATCTCTACAGATCACCAGGTTGCCTTCTTCCTCGAAAACCACTGGACCTCCTTACCCTTCAGAGTTGTCTTCTTTCCCCAACACCACTCCACCTCCTTATCCTCTCTGTCTTTCCTGACCTCCTTACCCTTCAGAGTTGTCTTCTTTGCCCAACACCACTCCACCTCGTTATCCTCTCTGTCTTTCCTGCTCTTTCTCTGTTTCTAAATAAATTGGTGTATTCCGAAACTACTTACGAAAAAATTTCCATCCAAATTTTGTTCCACACCATCACTGGGGAAAAATTCAAAGGGATTTCCTGTATAAAGGTTTTCCCTCATATGAGCGGAGCCCTCCCAAGCGCACTAACCAGACATAGCCGCTACTCTCAACAGTGACAACGCACTTGCAAGGAATAAAATAAATAAATCAAGTAAGGAACTATAAATAGAAGAGGAGATCTTATACCAATATGGAAGTGTTAGCTCAGAAAAGCAGTGTCTTTTGGGTAAAAGGGGGGTAAATATGTAAGATAACTAGGTAATGAATTAAAGAAAGAAGTTTTCCCACCAAGCAAATGTAGTGCGTCATGGTTTGTAGGGATGGAGCGGAAGGGGTTAGTGTGTTCTGGGCAGGGAGACCCAAGGACAATGATCAACAACAGCGTAAGAGAATGAGCAGTGACGGAGGCAAAGGCCTATGCTGATGTGGAGACAAAAGATGGAAGAAAAAGAAACAAAGGCAATGGTACAGAGTGAATCACGTAGGTGATCGTTGGAGTTCCATGAAGGGTGAGGGGGGGATGAGGGAAGTGAATATCAAGGAGGGGGCGCAAGGCCGTCTCCAATGGTATTTGAGACGGACTTGGGGGGAGTGGGAGCGTGAGGGGGAAAGTGTAGCTAGGGCAACAATATGAAAGAGAGAGAGAGAGAGAGAGAGAGAGAGAGAGAGAGAGAGAGAGAGAGAGAGAGATCTGTGGACACGTGGCATCAGTGGAAGAATCTTTTTGAAACCTGGTGCCCTCCCCTGTCGACCACTTTTCACTGCCTTGAGTATACGAGTTTTAAAAACGTGGATAATGAAACTATCTAGTTCCGTAATTCGAAACGACAGACAATGTATACCTGGGGTCGATATTAGACGCATCAACCATCTCTAATAAAGCTTTTGGTTTATAATAATTCGAATAATTTTGATCAAATCCATCATAGGAATGCTCTCCTTTTCTAACAATAGGGTGGATGAAAACATGAAATACATTTTCCATTTAAAACAATTCTGTTATTGCAACAAAGAGAAAGCAATCGAATTCTGATGAAAAAATATACAACGATAACAGCCAGGTTCCAGTGGAAATTAAATTTAAAATATGAATAGAAAACAGTAGAGGGGAACTCTAATCTCGAAAACATAAAACAAGACAAATTTGATCAAGTAAGAAAAGAGAAAGAGAAAGAAACTTCACCGGCCAGACAGTTTATTTTTACCCGACATTCTGGAAAGAACAACTCCACTACACTTCAAGTCATTAAGGACTTAATTATGATGGGCACGAACGAGGAACTTTCTAGAATCTTAACGCGGGAAATTATAAATAAAATTGTTTCCACTTTTCTCATTCGTTGTTACTGCCATCCAATTTTTACACAGACGTGGTAGAATACGAAAAGTTTTCTCTTCTTTTTTTGGCTTAAAATATATGATTATAATCACTCTTTTGTGTATTAATACAAAATAATATCAATTGGCCTACATTATTCCTATTTATTGCTACTTCATTTTTAAGTTCTGGAAAAAAAAAAACATTTGATTTACTTGCAAAAGGAATATGAAAATTGTCAAACTCATAACTTGATATATATATATATATATATATATATATATATATATATATATATATATATATATATATATATATATATACATACACACACACACACATATACATATATATATATACATATATATACATATATATATATATATATATATATATATATATATATATATATATATATATATATATATATATAAATGGCGTGGGAATGTGGCGACACAACCACCCATCTTTAAGGTAAATTCAACCAATATGGCTGTACATATATTTATAGTCCATGGAAAGAGAAATAAAGAAATAATGTGATAGAAGGAAAATGACAGAGAGAGAGAGAGAGAGAGAGAGAGAGAGAGAGAGAGAGAGAGAGAGAGAGAGAGAGAGAGAGAGAGAGAGAGAGAGAGAGAGAGAGAGATATACCTTGCGCATACCGCACCTAAAAGTGACATGCAACAGGACAAGCATCGCAGCGCAAGTGAAAATCGCCAGGGAAAAGAATCAGGAATGTGGCAGGAATGAAAACGTTGAAATCCTGAGAATGAGAAAACGCTCCCCGGCCGAGTTTGTAAAATCCCAGTTAAGGAGAGGGAGGACGCAAGCACGCAGGTGATAAAAAGGGGGAGAGGGCGAAGGGGAGCAACATCTCTATGACTGGAACAACAGCATTTTCGCTTTGTTTTCCAGTTTCCGTTTTTTTTTTCCAGTTTTGACCGCAAGCGATGTTCGGGAAAGGGGATAAACGATGTCCAAACAGATAAAGTCTGAGAGGGGCAGTTGTTTTTCCCAACTATTGGTTGTGCATTGCCTTTTTACTTTTATTTTATTCATGAAAATTCATGTTGATTACAGGTAGTTATTCAAGTAATTATTTTGTTTTCAATAAGGTTGTATGTTAAACGAAAAAATTTTCTGTTTTCGTGAAACGCATGATTCTTACCTTTAAATTTATTAGATATAAGTAATGTTGAATTAAAGAGATAAATACAGGTCCACTGATAACACTGAAAATAACGTTTTTTTTTTTCTGTATTAAAAAAAAAAAAAAGCTAATGAAATATAGTGATGTGTCCAACCCTATTATCATTTGGGGTGCCCTGTCTTGTCCACACTTGCTCGAAAAGGAATTAAGCCACCATAGATCCCACCCTAACCTAACCTTGGTGGCTGTATCATTTCCAAAAGCTTGATTACACCACCTACGCACTTAGGTTGGGCCTATTACCCTTACTTTAAACAGAATCATAAGTTTCATAGCGATAAAACCATTTTTTTAATTGAATAAAATTACTCTTTAATTAAATAATGACATAAATATAGAAAGTATTATAGCACGCTATCCATTACACGTGACTAACTAGGGTAATATTTTTTTCAAAGAAACTAAATTTGTATTGAGCGGTTGGAAGGAAGTTCAAATGTTTGGCTAACACACACACACACACACAGACACACACACACACACACACACACATATATATATATATATATATATATATATATATATATATATATATATATATATATATATATATATAATATTTATATTTATATA
This sequence comes from Palaemon carinicauda, assembly GCF_036898095.1. NCBI lineage: Eukaryota > Metazoa > Arthropoda > Malacostraca > Decapoda > Palaemonidae > Palaemon > Palaemon carinicauda. The sequence goes on from NC_090763.1 coordinate 56,364,376, forward strand.
TATATATATATATATATATATATATATATATATATATATATATATTATATATATATATATATATATATATATATATATATATTTATATATATATATATATATATATATATATATATATATATATATATATATATATGTATGTGTGTGTGTGCGTGTGTGTGTATGTGTAAATATCTCAGGTACAGTAAATTTCCAAATGGTTTGAATGTGTTTTCGTCTTCAGAAGACAATGTAGTTTCAGTAATATACAGTAGTTTACAGAATATAAAATATCTTGACCTGAATATTCCTATAATAATACCACATTTTTAACCATAGTAATTGCATTGTACATTTTCTACTACCATAAGGTAGTTAGGTAATGTTTTTGCAAACAATGAAAACGTAGTTTTTTTTCTTTTATTACCTTTTTCAAGGTAATATAGGTACGTTTTGAAACTCGATAGAAAATAACAAATCAATTAATTACAATGAATGTAACTTTCTTTCACATATATTATGAAATGGCATATTTGTATTAATCAATCGGCGGAAACATTCAAGTGTAAGTTTTTTTACGATGGCGGAAAAAAGGGGTTTATAAAACACTTATCCAATATATATTACCAGACTAATATTTTGGTTTGAAATCTCCCTTTTGTAATGAAGAGCTAAGTGTCTGCTACACATATAAATATATGACATAAATATAGGACATATCTGTTTTGACGCTGTTACTGTTTTTAGAATATATTGTTAATTTACTCTCATCATTTATTTATTTCCTTATTTCCTCACTGAGCTATTTTTCCCTGTTGGGGTCCTTGGGCTTGTAGCATCTTGCTTTTCCGACTAGGGTTGTAGCTTGGCTAATAATAATAATAATAATAATAATAATAATATAAGTATATACGTATCATCATCTCCTCTCACGCCCATTGACGCAAAGGGCTTCGGTTAGATTTCGACAGTCGTCTCTATATTGAGCTAAAGTTTTAACACAATACTTCTCCATTCCTCTCCTACTTCACGCTTCATAGTCTTCTGCCATGTAGGCCTGGGTCTTCCAACTCTTCTAGGGCCTTATGGAGCCCATCTGAACGTTTGCTGAACTAATCTCTCTTGGGGAGTGCGAAGAACATTCACAAACCATCTCCATCTACCCCTCACCATAATCTCATCCACACAGGGCACTCGAGTAATCTCTAGTTTCATTTCTAATCCTGTCCTGCCATTTAACTCCCAATATCCTTCTAAGGGCTTTGTTCTCAAATCTAGTAAATCTATTGGAGATTGTTTCATGGTCATACCATGAATCATGTCCATATAGTATCACCGATCTCAATAAACTGATATATAGTCATATTTTTATATGTAATTTCAGGCGATTTGATTTCCGGAATTTACTTAACCTAGCCATTTTCTGTTTTTTTTTTTTTTTTTTTTTTTTTTTTTTTTTTTTTTTTTTTTTTTTTTTTACTAAACTCTAATTCTAAAGACCCTGTATTGGATATCATAATTCCTAAATACTTAAATGATTCTATTCCGTTAATCCTTTCTCCTTCGAATGATATTTCATCTTCCATTGCATACTCCGTTCTCATCATCTTTGTCTTTCTGCTATTTATCTTGAGCCTAAGAATTGTGTTATTTCATGCATTCTGGCAAGCAAGAATTGCAAATCCAGTAGTGTTATGCTAATAAGGACACCATCATCAGCATACTCTAGGTCTACTAATTTCCTATCATCACTCCACTAACATTAACTTTGGACTTGCTATGCTCATGAACAGACTTAATCAAATTCACATATTCAAGACGAATTTCATAATAACGCAGGACTTTCCAGAAAATTGACCAGTATACACTATCAAAGGCTTTTTCATAGTCCACAAATGCCATCAACAGTGGATATCTATATTATACGCATTGCTGTACAGTATGTCTCAACACACACACACACACACTATACACACACACTTTTTCATCCTCCCTTCCACTCTCCTTATGTTCTGCTTTTTCATCCTCCCTTCCACTCTCCTTATGTTTTGCTTTTCATCCTCCCTTCCACTCTCCTTATGTTTTGCTTTTTCATCATCCCTTCCACTCTCCTTATGTTCTGTATTTTCATCATCCCTTCCACTCTCCTTATGTTCTGCTTTTTCATCATCCCTTCCACTCTCCTTATGTTCTGCTTTTTCATCATCCCTTCCACTCTCCTTATGTTCTGTTTTTCATCCTCCCTTCCACTCTCCTTATGTTCTGTTTTTCATCATCCCTTCCACTCTCCTTATGTTCTGCTTTTTCATCCTCTCTTCCACTCTCCTTATGTTCTGCTTTTTCATCCTCCCTTCCACTCTCCTTATGTTCTGCTTTTTCATCCTCCTTTCCACTCTCCTTATGTTCTGCTTTTTCATCCTCCCTTCCACTCTTCTTATGTTTTGCTTTTTCATCCTCCCTTCCACTCTCCTTATGTTCTGCTTTTTCATCCTCCCTTCCACTCTTCTTATGTTTTGCTTTTTCATCATCCCTTCCACTCTCCTTATGTTCTGCTTTTTCATCCTCCCTTCCACTCTCCTTATGTTCTGCTTTTTCATCATCCCTTCCACTCTCCTTATGTTCTGCTTTTTCATCATCCCTTCCACTCTCCTTATGTTCTGTTTTTCATCCTCCCTTCCACTCTCCTTATGTTCTGTTTTTCATCATCCCTTCCACTCTCCTTATGTTCTGCTTTTTCATCCTCTCTTCCACTCTCCTTATGTTCTGCTTTTTCATCCTCCCTTCCACTCTCCTTATGTTCTGCTTTTTCATCCTCCTTTCCACTCTCCTTATGTTCTGCTTTTTCATCCTCCCTTCCACTCTTCTTATGTTTTGCTTTTTCATCATCCCTTCCACTCTCCTTATGTTCTGCTTTTTCATCCTCCCTTCCACTCTTCTTATGTTCTGCTTTTTCATCATCCCTTCCACTCTCCTTATGTTTGCTTTTTCATCATCCCTTCCACTCTCCTTATGTTCTGCTTTTTCATCATCCCTTCCACTCTCCTTATGTTCTGTTTTTCATCCTCCCTTCCACTCTCCTTATGTTCTGTTTTTCATCATCCCTTCCACTCTCCTTATGTTCTGTTTTTCATCCTCCCTTCCACTCTCCTTATGTTCTGCTTTTTCATCCTCTCTTCCACTCTCCTTATGTTCTGCTTTTTCATCCTCCCTTCCACTCTCCTTATGTTCTGCTTTTTCATCCTCCTTTCCACTCTCCTTATGTTCTGCTTTTTCATCCTCCCTTCCACTCTTCTTATGTTTTGCTTTTTCATCATCCCTTCCACTCTCCTTATGTTCTGCTTTTTCATCCTCCCTTCCACTCTTCTTATGTTCTGCTTTTTCATCCTCCCTTCCACTCTCCTTATGTTCTGCTTTTTAATCCTCACTTCCACTCTCCTTATGTTCTGCTTTTTCATCCTCCCTTCCACTCTCCTTATGTTCTGCTTTTTCATCCTCCCTTCCACTCTCCTTATGTTCTGCTTTTTCATCCTCCCTTCCACTCTCCTTATGTTCTGCTTTTTCATCCTCCCTTCCACTCTCCTTATGTTCTGCTTTTTCATCCTCCCTTCCACTCTCCTTATGTTCTGCTTTTTCATCCTCCCTTCCACTCTCCTTATGTTCTGCTTTTTCATCCTCCCTTCCACTCTCCTTATGTTCTGCTTTTTCATCCTCCTTTCCACTCTCCTTATGTTCTGCTTTTTCATCCTCCCTTCCACTCTTCTTATGTTCTGCTTTTTCATCCTCCCTTCCACTCTCCTTATGTTCTGCTTTTTCATCCTCCTTTCCACTCTCCTTATGTTCTGCTTTTTCATCCTCCCTTCCACTCTTCTTATGTTCTGCTTTTTCATCATCCCTTCCACTCTCCTTATGTTTTGCTTTTTCATCATCCCTTCCACTCTCCTTATGTTTTGCTTTTTCATCATCCCTTCCACTCTCCTTATGTTTTGCTTTTTCATCATCCCTTCCACTCTCCTTATGTTTTGCTTTTTCATCCTCCCTTCCACTCTCCTTATGTTCTGTTTTTCATCCTCCCTTCCACTCTCCTTATGTTCTGTTTTTCATCATCCCTTCCACTCTCCTTATGTTCTGCTTTTTCATCATCCCTTCCACTCTCCTTATGTTCTGTTTTTCATCATCCCTTCCACTCTCCTTATGTTTTGCTTTTTCATCCTCCCTTCCACTCTCCTTATGTTCTGTTTTTCATCATCCCTTCCACTCTCCTTATGTTCTGTTTTTCATCCTCCCTTCCACTCTCCTTATGTTCTGTTTTTCATCATCCCTTCCACTCTCCTTATGTTCTGTTTTTCATCATCCCTTCCACTCTCCTTATGTTCTGCTTTTTCATCCTCCCTTCCACTCTCCTTATGTTCTGTTTTTCATCCTCCCTTCCACTCTCCTTATGTTCTGTTTTTCATCATCCCTTCCACTCTCCTTATGTTCTGCTTTTTCATCCTCTCTTCCACTCTCCTTATGTTCTGCTTTTTCATCCTCCCTTCCACTCTCCTTATGTTCTGCTTTTTCATCCTCCCTTCCACTCTCCTTATGTTCTGTTTTTCATCCTCCCTTCCACTCTCCTTATGTTCTGTTTTTCATCATCCCTTCCACTCTCCTTATGTTCTGCTTTTTCATCGTCCCTTCCACTCTCCTTATGTTCTGCTTTTTCATCCTCCCTTCCACTCTCCTTATGTTCTGTTTTTCATCATCCCTTCCACTCTCCTTATGTTCTGCTTTTTCATCCTCCCTCCCACTCTCCTTATGTTCTGTTTTTCATCCTCCCTTCCACTCTCCTTATGTTCTGTTTTTCATCATCCCTTCCACTCTCCTTATGTTCTGCTTTTTCATCCTCCCTTCCACTCTCCTTATGTTCTGTTTTTCATCATCCCTTCCACTCTCCTTATGTTCTGCTTTTTCATCCTCCCTTCCACTCTCCTTATGTTCTGTTTTTCATCCTCCCTTCCACTCTCCTTATGTTCTGTTTTTCATCATCCCTTCCACTCTCCTTATGTTCTGCTTTTTCATCCTCCCTTCCACTCTCCTTATGTTCTGTTTTTCATCATCCCTTCCACTCTCCTTATGTTCTGCTTTTTCATCATCCCTTCCACTCTCCTTATGTTCTGTTTTTCATCATCCCTTCCACTCTCCTTATGTTTTGCTTTTTCATCCTCCCTTCCACTCTCCTTATGTTCTGTTTTTCATCCTCCCTTCCACTCTCCTTATGTTCTGTTTTTCATCATCCCTTCCACTCTCCTTATGTTCTGTTTTTCATCATCCCTTCCACTCTCCTTATATTTTGCTTTTTCATCCTCCCTTCCACTCTCCTTATGTTCTGTTTTTCATCCTCCCTTCCACTCTCCTTATGTTCTGTTTTTCATCATCCCTTCCACTCTCCTTATGTTCTGCTTTTTCATCATCCCTTCCACTCTCCTTATGTTCTGTTTTTCATCATCCCTTCCACTCTCCTTATGTTCTGTTTTTCATCCTCCCTTCCACTCTCCTTATGTTCTGTTTTTCATCATCCCTTCCACTCTCCTTATGTTCTGCTTTTTCATCCTCCCTTCCACTCTCCTTAAGTTCTGCTTTTTCATCCTCCCTTCCACTCTCCTTATGTTCTGCTTTTCATCCTCCCTTCCACTCTCCTTAGGTTTTGCTTTTTCATCCTCCCTTCCACTCTCCTTATGTTCTGTTTTTTCATCATCCCTTCCACTCTCCTTATGTTTTGCTTTTTCATCCTCCCTTCCACTCTCCTTATGTTCTGCTTTTTCATCCTCCCTTCCACTCTCCTTATGTTTATCTTTTTCATCATCCCTTCCACTCTCCTTATGTTTTGCTTTTCATCCTCCCTTCCACTCTCCTTATGTTCTGTTTTTCATCATCCCTTCCACTCTCCTTATGTTCTGTTTTTCATCATCCCTTCCACTCTCCTTAGGTTTTGCTTTTTCATCCTCCCACTCTCCTTATGTTCTGTTTTTCATCATCCCTTCCACTCTCCTTATGTTCTGTTTTTCATCATCCCTTCCACTCTCCTTATGTTCTGTTTTTCATCATCCCTTCCACTCTCCTTATGTTCTGCTTTTTCATCCTCCCTTCCACTCTCCTTATGTTCTGTTTTTCATCATCCCTTCCACTCTCCTTATGTTCTGCTTTTTCATCCTCCCTTCCACTCTCCTTATGTTCTGTTTTTCATCATCCCTTCCACTCTCCTTATGTTCTGTTTTTCATCATCCCTTCCACTCTCCTTATGTTTTGCTTTTTCATCCTCCCTTCCACTCTCCTTATGTTTTGCTTTTTTATCTTCCCTTCCACTCTCCTTATGTTCTGTTTTTCATCATCCCTTCCACTCTCCTTATGTTCTGTTTTTCATCCTCCCTTCCACTCTCCTTATGTTCTGTTTTTCATCCTCCCTTCCACTCTCCTTATGTTCTGTTTTTCATCATCCCTTCCACTCTCCTTATGTTTTGCTTTTTCATCCTCCCTTCCACTCTCCTCATGTTTTGCTTTTTCATCCTCCCTTCCACTCTCCTTATGTTCTGTTTTTCATCCTCCCTTCCACTCTCCTTATGTTCTGTTTTTCATCATCCCTTCCACTCTCCTTAGGTTTTGCTTTTTCATCCTCCCTTCCACTCTCCTTATGTTTTGCTTTTTCATCCTCCCTTCCACTCTCCTTATGTTTTGCTTTTTCATCCTCCCTTCCACTCTCCTTATGTTCTGTTTTTCATCATCCCTTCCACTCTCCTTAGGTTTTGCTTTTTCATCCTCCCTTCCACTCTCCTTAGGTTTTGCTTTTTCATCCTCCCTTCCACTCTCTTTATGTTTTGCTTTTTCATCCTCCCTTCCACTCTCATTATGTTTCGCTTTTTCATCCTCCCTTCCACTCTCCTTATGTTTTGCTTTTTCATCCTCCCTTCCACTCTCCTTATGTTTTGCTTTTTCATCCTCCCTTCCACTCTCCTTATGTTTTGCTTTTTCATCCTCCCTTCCACTCTCCTTATGTTCTGTTTTTCATCATCCCTTCCACTCTCCTTATGTTCTGTTTTTCATCATCCCTTCCACTCTCCTTATGTTCTGTTTTTCATCATCCCTTCCACTCTCCTTATGTTCTGCTTTTTCATCCTCCCTTCCACTCTTCTTATGTTCTGTTTTTCATCATCCCTTCCACTCTCCTTATGTTTTGCTTTTTCATCCTCCCTTCCACTCTCCTTATGTTCTGTTTTTCATCATCCCTTCCACTCTCCTTATGTTCTGCTTTTTCATCCTCCCTTCCACTCTCCTTATGTTCTGTTTTTCATCATCCCTTCCACTCTCCTTATGTTCTGCTTTTTCATCCTCCCTTCCACTCTCCTTATGTTCTGTTTTTCATCATCCCTTCCACTCTCCTTATGTTCTGTTTTTCATCCTCCCTTCCACTCTCCTTATGTTTTGCTTTTTCATCCTCCCTTCCACTCTCCTTATGTTTTGCTTTTTCATCCTCCCTTCCACTCTCCTTATGTTCTGTTTTTCATCATCCCTTCCACTCTCCTTATGTTCTGTTTTTCATCCTCCCTTCCACTCTCCTTATGTTCTGTTTTTCATCCTCCCTTCCACTCTCCTTATGTTCTGTTTTTCATCATCCCTTCCACTCTCCTTATGTTTTGCTTTTTCATCCTCCCTTCCACTCTCCTTATGTTTTGCTTTTTCATCCTCCCTTCCACTCTCCTTAGGTTCTGTTTTTCATCCTCCCTTCCACTCCCCTTATGTTCTGTTTTTCATCATCCCTTCCACTCTCCTTAGGTTTTGCTTTTTCATCCTCCCTTCCACTCTCCTTATGTTTTGCTTTTTCATCCTCCCTTCCACTGTCCTTATGTTCTGTTTTTCATCCTCCCTTCCACTCTCCTTATGTTCTGTTTTTCATCCTCCCTTCCACTCTCCTTAGGTTTTGCTTTTTCATCCTCCCTTCCACTCTCCTTATGTTTTGCTTTTTCATCCTCCCTTCCACTCTCCTTATGTTCTGTTTTTCATCCTCCCTTCCACTCTCCTTATGTTCTGTTTTTCATCATCCCTTCCACTCTCCTTATGTTCTGCTTTTTCATCCTCCCTTCCACTCTCCTTATGTTCTGTTTTTCATCATCCCTTCCACTCTCCTTATGTTCTGTTTTTCATCATCCCTTCCACTCTCCTTATGTTTTGCTTTTTCATCCTCCCTTCCACTCTTCTTATGTTTTGCTTTTTCATCCTCCCTTCCACTCTCCTTATGTTCTGTTTTTCATCATCCCTTCCACTCTCCTTATGTTCTATTTTTCATCCTCCCTTCCACTCTCCTTATGTTCTGTTTTTCATCCTCCCTTCCACTCTCCTTATGTTCTGTTTTTCATCATCCCTTCCACTCTCCTTATGTTCTGCTTTTTCATCATCCCTTCCACTCTCCTTATGTTCTGTTTTTTCATCCTCCCTTCTACTCTCCTTATGTTTTGCTTTTTCATCCTCCCTTCCACTCTCCTTATGTTCTGCTTTTTCATCATCCCTTCCACTCTCCTTATGTTTTGCTTTTCATCCTCCCTTCCACTCTCCTTATGTTTTGCTTTTTCATCCTCCCTTCCACTCTCCTTATGCTTTGCTTTTTCATCATCACTTCCACTCTCCTTATGTTTTGCTTTTTCATCATCCCTTCCACTCTCCTTATGTTTTGCTTTTTCATCATCCCTTCCACTCTCCTTATGTTTTGCTTTTTCATCCTCCCTTCCACTCTCCTTATGTTTTGCTTTTTCATTCTCCCTTCCACTCTCCTTATGTTCTGTTTTTCATCCTCCCTTCCACTCTCCTTATGTTTTGCTTATTCATCATCCCTTCCACTCTCCTTATGTTTTGCTTTTTCATCATCCCTTCCACTCTCCTTATGTTTTGCTTTTTCATCATCCCTTCCACTCTCCTTATGTTCTGCTTTTTCATCCTCCCTTCCACTCTCCTTATGTTCTGCTTTTTCATCATCCCTTCCACTCTCCTTATGTTTTGCTTTTTCATCCTCCCTTCCACTCTCCTTATGTTCTGTTTTTCATCCTCCCTTCCACTCTCCTTATGTTCTGTTTTTCATCATCCCTTCCACTCTCCTTATGTTTTGCTTTTTCATCATCCCTTCCACTCTCCTTATGTTCTGCTTTTTCATCATCCCTTCCACTCTCCTTATGTTTTGCTTTTTCATCATCCCTTCCACTCTCCTTATGTTTTGCTTTTTCATCATCCCTTCCACTCTCCTTATGTTTTGCTTTTTCATCCTCCCTTCCACTCTCCTTATGTTTTGCTTTTTCATTCTCCCTTCCACTCTCCTTATGTTCTGTTTTTCATCCTCCCTTCCACTCTCCTTATGTTTTGCTTTTTCATCATCCCTTCCACTCTCCTTATGTTTTGCTTTTTCATCATCCCTTCTACTCTCCTTATGTTTTGCTTTTTCATCATCCCTTCCACTCTCCTTATGTTCTGCTTTTTCATCCTCCCTTCCACTCTCCTTATGTTCTGCTTTTTCATCATCCCTTCCACTGTCCTTATGTTTTGCTTTTTCCTCATCCCTTCCACTCTCCTTATGTTTTGCTTTTTCATCCTCCCTTCCACTCTCCTTATGTTCTGTTTTTCATCCTCCCTTCCACTCTCCTTATGTTCTGTTTTTCATCATCCCTTCCACTCTCCTTATGTTTTGCTTTTTCATCATCCCTTCCACTCTCCTTATGTTCTGCTTTTTCATCATCCCTTCCACTCTCCTTATGTTTTGCTTTTTCATCATCCCTTCCACTCTCCTTATGTTTTGCTTTTTCATCATCCCTTCCACTCTCCTTATGTTCTGCTTTTTCATCCTCCCTTCCACTCTCCTTATGTTCTGCTTTTTCATCATCCCTTCCACTCTCCTTAAGTTTTGCTTTTTCATCATCCCTTCCACTCTCCTTATGTTTTGCTTTTTCATCCTCCCTTCCACTCTCCTTATGTTCTGTTTTTCATCATCCCTTCCACTCTCCTTATGTTCTGCTATTTCATCATCCCTTCCACTCTCCTTATGTTTTGCTTTTTCATCATCCCTTCCACTCTCCTTATGTTTTGCTTTTTCATCCTCCCTTCCACTCTCCTTATGTTTTGCTTTTTCATTCTCCCTTCCACTCTCCTTATGTTCTGTTTTTATTCCTCCCTTCCACTCTCCTTATGTTTTGCTTTTTCATCATCCCTTCCACTCTCCTTATGTTTTGCTTTTTCATCATCCCTTCCACTCTCCTTATGTTTTGCTTTTTCATCATCCCTTCCACTCTCCTTATGTTTTGCTTTTTCATCATCCCTTCCACTCTCCTTATGTTTTGCTTTCTCATCATCCCTTCCACTCTCCTTATGTTCTGCTTTTTCATCCTCCCTTCCACTCTCCTTATGTTCTGCTTTTTCATCCTCCCTTCCACTCTCCTTATGTTTTGCTTTTTCATCATCCCTTCCACTCTCCTTATGTTTTGCTTTTTCATCATCCCTTCCACTCTCCTTATGTTTTGCTTTTTCATCATCCCTTCCACTCTCCTTATGTTCTGCTTTTTCATCCTCCCTTCCACTCTCCTTATGTTCTGCTTTTCATCCTCCCTTCCACTCTCCTTAGGTTTTGCTTTTTCATCCTCCCTTCCACTCTCCTTATGTTCTGCTTTTCATCATCCCTTCCACTCTCCTTATGTTCTGCTTTTTCATCCTCCCTTCCACTCTCCTTATGTTCTGCTTTTCATCCTCCCTTCCACTCTCCTTAGGTTTTGCTTTTTCATCCTCCCTTCCACTCTACTTATGTTTTGCTTTTTCATCATCCCTTCCACTCTCATGTTTTGCTTTTTCATCCTCCCTTCTACTCTCCTTATGTTTTGCTTTTTCATCCTCCCTTCCACTCTCCTTATGTTCTGCTTTTCATCATCCCTTCCACTCTCCTTATGTTCTGCTTTTTCATCCTCCCTTCCACTCTCCTTATGTTCTGCTTTTCATCCTCCCTTCCACTCTCCTTAGGTTTTGCTTTTTCATCCTCCCTTCCACTCTCCTTATGTTTTGCTTTTTCATCATCCCTTCCACTCTCATGTTTTGCTTTTTCATCCTCCCTTCCACTCTCCTTATGTTTTGCTTATTCATCATCCCTTCCACTCTCCTTATGTTCTGTTTTTCATCCTCCCTTCCACTCTCCTTATGTTCTGTTTTTTCATCATCCCTTCCACTCTCCTTATGTTCTGCTTTTTCATCCTCCCTTCCACTCTCCTTGTGTTCTGCTTTTTCATCCTCTCTTCCACTCTCCTTATCTTCTGCTTTTTCATCCTCCCTTCCACTCTCCTTATGTTTTGCTTTTCATCCTCCCTTCCACTCTCCTTATGTTTTGCTTTTTCATCATCCCTTCCACTCTCCTTATGTTTTTCTTTTTCATCATCCCTTCCACTCTCCTTATGTTTTGCTTTTCATCCTCCCTTCCACTCTCCTTATGTTTTGCTTTTTCATCATCCCTTCCACTCTCCTTATGTTTTTCTTTTTCATCATCCCTTCCACTCTCCTTATGTTTTGCTTTTTCATCATCCCTTCAACTCTCCTTATGTTTTGCTTTTCATCCTCCCTTCCACTCTCCTTATGTTTTGCTTTTCATCCTCCCTTCCACTCTCCTTATGTTTTGCTTTTTCATCCTCCCTTCCACTCTCCTTATGTTTTGCTTTTTCATCCTCCCTTCCACTCTCCTTATGTTTTTCTTTTTCATCATCCCTTCCACTCTCCTTATGTTTTGCTTTTCATCCTCCCTTCCACTCTCCTTATGTTTTGCTTTTCATCCTCCCTTCCACTCTCCTTATGTTTTGCTTTTTCATCATCCCTTCCACTCTCCTTATGTTTTTCTTTTTCATCATCCCTTCCACTCTCCTTATGTTTTGCTTTTTCATCATCCCTTCCACTCTCCTTATGTTTTGCTTTTCATCCTCCCTTCCACTCTCCTTATGTTTTGCTTTTCATCCTCCCTTCCACTCTCCTTATGTTTTGCTTTTCATCCTCCCTTCCACTCTCCTTATGTTTTGCTTTTTCATCATCCCTTCCACTCTCCTTATGTTTTTCTTTTTCATCATCCCTTCCACTCTCCTTATGTTTCGCTTTTTCATCCTCCCTTCCACTCTCCTTATGTTTTGCTTTTTCATCATCCCTTCCACTCTCCTTATGTTTTGCTTTTCATCCTCCCTTCCACTCTCCTTATGTTCTGTTTTTCATCCTCCCTTCCACTCTCCTTATGTTCTGTTTTTCATCATCCCTTCCACTCTCCTTATGTTTTGCTTTTTCATCCTCCCTTCCACTCTCCTTATGTTTTGCTTTTTCATCCTCCCTTCCACTCTCCTTATGTTCTGTTTTTCATCATCCCTTCCACTCTCCTTATGTTCTATTTTTCATCCTCCCTTCCACTCTCCTTATGTTCTGTTTTTCATCCTCCCTTCCACTCTCCTTATGTTCTGTTTTTCATCATCCCTTCCACTCTCCTTATGTTCTGCTTTTTCATCATCCCTTCCACTCTCCTTATGTTCTGTTTTTTCATCCTCCCTTCCACTCTCCTTATGTTTTGCTTTTTCATCCTCCCTTCCACTCTCCTTATGTTCTGCTTTTTCATCATCCCTTCCACTCTCCTTATGTTTTGCTTTTCATCCTCCCTTCCACTCTCCTTATGTTTTGCTTTTTCATCCTCCCTTCCACTCTCCTTATGCTTTGCTTTTTCATCATCCCTTCCACTCTCCTTATGTTTTGCTTTTTCATCATCCCTTCCACTCTCCTTATGTTTTGCTTTTTCATCATCCCTTCCACTCTCCTTATGTTTTGCTTTTTCATCCTCCCTTCCACTCTCCTTATGTTTTGCTTTTTCATTCTCCCTTCCACTCTCCTTATGTTCTGTTTTTCATCCTCCCTTCCACTCTCCTTATGTTTTGCTTATTCATCATCCCTTCCACTCTCCTTATGTTTTGCTTTTTCATCATCCCTTCCACTCTCCTTATGTTTTGCTTTTTCATCATCCCTTCCACTCTCCTTATGTTCTGCTTTTTCATCCTCCCTTCCACTCTCCTTATGTTCTGCTTTTTCATCATCCCTTCCACTCTCCTTATGTTTTGCTTTTTCATCCTCCCTTCCACTCTCCTTATGTTCTGTTTTTCATCCTCCCTTCCACTCTCCTTATGTTCTGTTTTTCATCATCCCTTCCACTCTCCTTATGTTTTGCTTTTTCATCATCCCTTCCACTCTCCTTATGTTCTGCTTTTTCATCATCCCTTCCACTCTCCTTATGTTTTGCTTTTTCATCATCCCTTCCACTCTCCTTATGTTTTGCTTTTTCATCATCCCTTCCACTCTCCTTATGTTTTGCTTTTTCATCCTCCCTTCCACTCTCCTTATGTTTTGCTTTTTCATTCTCCCTTCCACTCTCCTTATGTTCTGTTTTTCATCCTCCCTTCCACTCTCCTTATGTTTTGCTTTTTCATCATCCCTTCCACTCTCCTTATGTTTTGCTTTTTCATCATCCCTTCTACTCTCCTTATGTTTTGCTTTTTCATCATCCCTTCCACTCTCCTTATGTTCTGCTTTTTCATCCTCCCTTCCACTCTCCTTATGTTCTGCTTTTTCATCATCCCTTCCACTCTCCTTATGTTTTGCTTTTTCCTCATCCCTTCCACTCTCCTTATGTTTTGCTTTTTCATCCTCCCTTCCACTCTCCTTATGTTCTGTTTTTCATCCTCCCTTCCACTCTCCTTATGTTCTGTTTTTCATCATCCCTTCCACTCTCCTTATGTTTTGCTTTTTCATCATCCCTTCCACTCTCCTTATGTTCTGCTTTTTCATCATCCCTTCCACTCTCCTTATGTTTTGCTTTTTCATCATCCCTTCCACTCTCCTTATGTTTTGCTTTTTCATCATCCCTTCCACTCTCCTTATGTTCTGCTTTTTCATCCTCCCTTCCACTCTCCTTATGTTCTGCTTTTTCATCATCCCTTCCACTCTCCTTAGTTTTGCTTTTTCATCATCCCTTCCACTCTCCTTATGTTTTGCTTTTTCATCCTCCCTTCCACTCTCCTTATGTTCTGTTTTTCATCATCCCTTCCACTCTCCTTATGTTCTGCTTTTCATCATCCCTTCCACTCTCCTTATGTTTTGCTTTTTCATCATCCCTTCCACTCTCCTTATGTTTTGCTTTTTCATCCTCCCTTCCACTCTCCTTATGTTTTGCTTTTTCATTCTCCCTTCCACTCTCCTTATGTTCTGTTTTTCATCCTCCCTTCCACTCTCCTTATGTTTTGCTTTTTCATCATCCCTTCCACTCTCCTTATGTTTTGCTTTTTCATCATCCCTTCCACTCTCCTTATGTTTTGCTTTTTCATCATCCCTTCCACTCTCCTTATGTTTTGCTTTTTCATCATCCCTTCCACTCTCCTTATGTTTTGCTTTTCATCATCCCTTCCACTCTCCTTATGTTCTGCTTTTTCATCCTCCCTTCCACTCTCCTTATGTTCTGCTTTTTCATCCTCCCTTCCACTCTCCTTATGTTTTGCTTTTTCATCATCCCTTCCACTCTCCTTATGTTTTGCTTTTTCATCATCCCTTCCACTCTCCTTATGTTTTGCTTTTTCATCATCCCTTCCACTCTCCTTATGTTCTGCTTTTTCATCCTCCCTTCCACTCTCCTTATGTTCTGCTTTTCATCCTCCCTTCCACTCTCCTTAGGTTTTGCTTTTTCATCCTCCCTTCCACTCTCCTTATGTTCTGCTTTTCATCATCCCTTCCACTCTCCTTATGTTCTGCTTTTTCATCCTCCCTTCCACTCTCCTTATGTTCTGCTTTTCATCCTCCCTTCCACTCTCCTTAGGTTTTGCTTTTTCATCCTCCCTTCCACTCTCCTTATGTTTTGCTTTTTCATCATCCCTTCCACTCTCCTTATGTTTTGCTTTTTCATCCTCCCTTCCACTCTCCTTATGTTTTGCTTTTTCATCCTCCCTTCCACTCTCCTTATGTTCTGCTTTTCATCATCCCTTCCACTCTCCTTATGTTCTGCTTTTTCATCCTCCCTTCCACTCTCCTTATGTTCTGCTTTTCATCCTCCCTTCCACTCTCCTTATGTTTTGCTTTTTCATCCTCCCTTCCACTCTCCTTATGTTTTGCTTTTTCATCATCCCTTCCACTCTCCTTATGTTTTGCTTTTTCATCCTCCCTTCCACTCTCCTTATGTTTTGCTTTTCATCATCCCTTCCACTCTCCTTATGTTCTGTTTTTCATCCTCCCTTCCACTCTCCTTATGTTCTGTTTTTTCATCATCCCTTCCACTCTCCTTATGTTCTGCTTTTTCATCCTCCCTTCCACTCTCCTTGTGTTCTGCTTTTTCATCCTCCCTTCCACTCTCCTTATTTCTGCTTTTTCATCCTCCCTTCCACTCTCCTTATGTTTTGCTTTTCATCCTCCCTTCCACTCTCCTTATGTTTTGCTTTTTCATCATCCCTTCCACTCTCCTTATGTTTTTCTTTTTCATCATCCCTTCCACTCTCCTTATGTTTTGCTTTTCATCCTCCCTTCCACTCTCCTTATGTTTTGCTTTTTCATCATCCCTTCCACTCTCCTTATGTTTTTCTTTTTCATCATCCCTTCCACTCTCCTTATGTTTTGCTTTTTCATCATCCCTTCCACTCTCCTTATGTTTTGCTTTTCATCCTCCCTTCCACTCTCCTTATGTTTTGCTTTTTCATCCTCCCTTCCACTCTCCTTATGTTTTGCTTTTTCATCCTCCCTTCCACTCTCCTTATGTTTTGCTTTTTCATCCTCCCTTCCACTCTCCTTATGTTTTTGCTTTTTCATCATCCCTTCCACTCTCCTTATGTTTTGCTTTTCATCCTCCCTTCCACTCTCCTTATGTTTTGCTTTTCATCCTCCCTTCCACTCTCCTTATGTTTTGCTTTTTCATCATCCCTTCCACTCTCCTTATGTTTTTCTTTTTCATCATCCCTTCCACTCTCCTTATGTTTTGCTTTTTCATCATCCCTTCCACTCTCCTTATGTTTTGCTTTTCATCCTCCCTTCCACTCTCCTTATGTTTTGCTTTTCATCCTCCCTTCCACTCTCCTTATGTTTTGCTTTTTCATCCTCCCTTCCACTCTCCTTATGTTTTGCTTTTTCATCATCCCTTCCACTCTCCTTATGTTTTCTTTTTCATCATCCCTTCCACTCTCCTTATGTTTCGCTTTTTCATCCTCCCTTCCACTCTCCTTATGTTTTGCTTTTTCATCATCCCTTCCACTCTCCTTATGTTTTGCTTTTCATCCTCCCTTCCACTCTCCTTATGTTTCGCTTTTTCATCCTCCCTTCCACTCTCCTTATGTTTTGCTTTTTCATCCTCCCTTCCACTCTCCTTATGTTCTGCTTTTTCATCCTCCCTTCCACTCTCCTTATGTTTTGTTTTTCATCATCCCTTCCACTCTCCTTATGTTCTGCTTTTTCATCATCCCTTCCACTCTCCTTATGTTTGTTTTTTCATCCTCCCTTCCACTCTCCTTATGTTTTGCTTTTTCATCCTCCCTTCCACTCTCCTTATGTTCTGCTTTTTCATATCCCTTCCACTCTCCTTATGTTTTGCTTTTCATCCTCCCTTCCACTCTCCTTATGTTTTGCTTTTTCATCCTCCCTTCCACTCTCCTTATGTTTTGCTTTTTCATCCTCCCTTCCACTCTCCTTATGTTTTGCTTTTTCATCATCCCTTCCACTCTCCTTATGTTCTGTTTTTCATCCTCCCTTCCACTCTCCTTATGTTTTGCTTTTTCATCATCCCTTCCACTCTCCTTATGTTTGCTTTTTCATCATCCCTTCCACTCTCCTTATGTTTGTTTTTTCATCCTCCCTTCCACTCTCCTTATGTTTTGCTTTTTCATCCTCCCTTCCACTCTCCTTATGTTTCTGCTTTTTCATCCTCCCTTCCACTCTCCTTATGTTTTGCTTTTTCATCCTCCCTTCCACTCTCCTTATGTTTTGCTTTTTCATCCTCCCTTCCACTCTCCTTATGTTTTGCTTTTTCATCATCCCTTCCACTCTCCTTATGTTTTGCTTTTTCATCATCCCTTCCACTCTCCTTATGTTTTGCTTTTTCATCATCCCTTCCACTCTCCTTATGTTTTGCTTTTTCATCCTCCCTTCCACTCTCCTTATGTTTTGCTTTTTCATCTCCCTTCCACTCTCCTTATGTTTTGCTTTTTCATCCTCCCTTCCACTCTCCTTATGTTCTGTTTTTCATCCTCCCTTCCACTCTCCTTATGTTCTGTTTTTCATCATCCCTTCCACTCTCCTTATGTTTTGCTTTTTCATCCTCCCTTCCACTCTCCTTATGTTTTGCTTTTTCATCCTCCCTTCCACTCTCCTTATGTTCTGCTTTTTCATCCTCCCTTCCACTCTCCTTATGTTCTGCTTTTTCATCCTCCCTTCCACTCTCCTTATGTTCTGTTTTTCATCATCCCTTCCACTCTCCTTATGTTCTGTTTTTCATCATCCCTTCCACTCTCCTTATGTTCTGTTTTTCATCATCCCTTCCACTCTCCTTATGTTCTGCTTTTTCATCATCCCTTCCACTCTCCTTATGTTCTGTTTTTTCATCCTCCCTTCTACTCTCCTTATGTTTTGCTTTTTCATCCTCCCTTCCACTCTCCTTATGTTCTGCTTTTTCATCATCCCTTCCACTCTCCTTATGTTTTGCTTTTTCATCCTCCCTTCCACTCTCCTTATGTTTTGCTTTTTCATCCTCCCTTCCACTCTCCTTATGTTTGCTTTTTCATCATCCCTTCCACTCTCCTTATGTTTTGCTTTTTCATCATCCCTTCCACTCTCCTTATGTTTTGCTTTTTCATCCTCCCTTCCACTCTCCTTATGTTCTGTTTTTCATCATCCCTTCCACTCTCCTTATGTTCTGCTTTTTCATCCTCCCTTCCACTCTCCTTATGTTCTGTTTTTCATCATCCCTTCCACTCTCCTTATGTTTGTTTTTCATCATCCCTTCCACTCTCCTTATGTTTTGCTTTTTCATCCTCCCTTCCACTCTCCTTATGTTTTGCTTTTTCATCCTCCCTTCCACTCTCCTTATGTTTTGCTTTTTCATCATCCCTTCCACTCTCCTTATGTTTTGCTTTTTCATCCTCCCTTCCACTCTCCTTATGTTCTGTTTTTCATCCTCCCTTCCACTCTCCTTATGTTCTGTTTTTCATCATCCCTTCCACTCTCCTTATGTTCTGCTTTTTCATCATCCCTTCCACTCTCCTTATGTTCTGCTTTTTCATCCTCCCTTCCACTCTCCTTATGTTTTGCTTTTTCATCCTCCCTTCCACTCTCCTTATGTTCTGCTTTTTCATCATCCCTTCCACTCTCCTTATGTTTTGCTTTTTCATCCTCCCTTCCACTCTCCTTATGTTTTGCTTTTTCATCCTCCCTTCCACTCTCCTTATGTTTGCTTTTTCATCATCCCTTCCACTCTCCTTATGTTTTGCTTTTTCATCATCCCTTCCACTCTCCTTATGTTTTGCTTTTTCATCATCCCTTCCACTCTCCTTATGTTTTGCTTTTTCATCCTCCCTTCCACTCTCCTTATGTTTTGCTTTTTCATCTCCCTTCCACTCTCCTTATGTTCTGCTTTTTCATCCTCCCTTCCACTCTCCTTATGTTTTGCTTTTTCATCATCCCTTCCACTCTCCTTATGTTTTGCTTTTTCATCATCCCTTCCACTCTCCTTATGTTTTGCTTTTTCATCATCCCTTCCACTCTCCTTATGTTCTGCTTTTTCATCCTCCCTTCCACTCTCCTTATGTTCTGCTTTTTCATCATCCCTTCCACTCTCCTTATGTTTTGCTTTTTCATCATCCCTTCCACTCTCCTTATGTTTTGCTTTTTCATCATCCCTTCCACTCTCCTTATGTTTTGCTTTTTCATCCTCCCTTCCACTCTCCTTATGTTTTGCTTTTTCATCTCCCTTCCACTCTCCTTATGTTCTGCTTTTTCATCCTCCCTTCCACTCTCCTTATGTTTTGCTTTTTCATCATCCCTTCCACTCTCCTTATGTTTTGCTTTTTCATCATCCCTTCCACTCTCCTTATGTTTTGCTTTTTCATCCTCCCTTCCACTCTCCTTATGTTCTGCTTTTTCATCCTCCCTTCCACTCTCCTTATGTTTTGCTTTTTCATCATCCCTTCCACTCTCCTTATGTTTTGCTTTTTCATATCCCTTCCACTCTCCTTATGTTTTGCTTTTTCATCATCCCTTCCACTCTCCTTATGTTTTGCTTTTTCATCATCCCTTCCACTCTCCTTATGTTCTGCTTTTTCATCCTCCCTTCCACTCTCCTTATGTTTTGCTTTTTCATCCTCCCTTCCACTCTCCTTAGGTTTTGCTTTTTCATCCTCCCTTCCACTCTCCTTATGTTCTGCTTTTCATCATCCCTTCCACTCTCCTTATGTTCTGCTTTTTCATCCTCCCTTCCACTCTCCTTATGTTCTGCTTTTTCATCCTCCCTTCCACTCTCCTTAGGTTTTGCTTTTTCATCCTCCCTTCCACTCTCCTTATGTTTTGCTTTTTCATCATCCCTTCCACTCTCCTTATGTTTTGCTTTTTCATCATCCCTTCCACTCTCCTTATGTTTTGCTTTTTCATCATCCCTTCCACTCTCCTTATGTTCTGCATTTTCATCCTCCCTTCCACTCTCCTTATGTTTTGCTTTTTCATCCTCCCTTCCACTCTCCTTATGTTTTGCTTTTTCATCCTCCCTTCCACTCTCCTTATGTTCTGCTTTTTCATCATCCCTTCCACTCTCCTTATGTTTTGCTTTTTCATCCTCCCTTCCACTCTCCTTATGTTTTGCTTTTTCATCCTCCCTTCTACTCTCCTTATGTTTTGCTTTTTCATCATCCCTTCCACTCTCCTTATGTTCTGCTTTTTCATCCTCCCTTCCACTCTCCTTATGTTCTGCTTTTTCATCATCCCTTCCACTCTCCTTATGTTTTGCTTTTTCATCCTCCCTTCCACTCTCCTTATGTTTTGCTTTTTCATCCTCCCTTCCACTCTCCTTATGTTCTGTTTTTCATCCTCCCTTCCACTCTCCTTATGTTCTGTTTTTTCATCATCCCTTCCACTCTCCTTATGTTCTGCTTTTTCATCCTCCCTTCCACTCTCCTTATGTTCTGCTTTTTCATCCTCTCTTCCACTCTCCTTATGTTCTGCTTTTTCATCCTCCCTTCCACTCTCCTTATGTTTTGCTTTTCATCCTCCCTTCCACTCTCCTTATGTTTTGCTTTTTCATCATCCCTTCCACTCTCCTTATGTTTTTCTTTTTCATCATCCCTTCCACTCTCCTTATGTTTTGCTTTTCATCCTCCCTTCCACTCTCCTTATGTTTTGCTTTTCATCCTCCCTTCCACTCTCCTTATGTTTTGCTTTTTCATCATCCCTTCCACTCTCCTTATGTTTTTCTTTTTAATCATCCCTTCCACTCTCCTTATGTTTTGCTTTTTCATCATCCCTTCCACTCTCCTTATGTTTTGCTTTTCATCCTCCCTTCCACTCTCCTTATGTTTTGCTTTTCATCCTCCCTTCCACTCTCCTTATGTTTTGCTTTTTCATCCTCCCTTCCACTCTCCTTATGTTTTGCTTTTTCATCATCCCTTCCACTCTCCTTATGTTTTTCTTTTTCATCATCCCTTCCACTCTCCTTATGTTTTGCTTTTCATCCTCCCTTCCACTCTCCTTAGGTTTTGCTTTTCATCCTCCCTTCCACTCTCCTTATGTTTTGCTTTTTCATCATCCCTTCCACTCTCCTTATGTTTTTCTTTTTCATCATCCCTTCCACTCTCCTTATGTTTTGCTTTTTCATCATCCCTTCCACTCTCCTTATGTTTTGCTTTTCATCCTCCCTTCCACTCTCCTTATGTTTTGCTTTTCATCCTCCCTTCCACTCTCCTTATGTTTTGATTTTCATCCTCCCTTCCACTCTCCTTATGTTTTGCTTTTTCATCATCCCTTCCACTCTCCTTATGTTTCGCTTTTTCATCCTCCCTTCCACTCTCCTTATGTTTTGCTTTTTCATCATCCCTTCCACTCTCCTTATGTTTTTCTTTTTCATCATCCCTTCCACTCTCCTTATGTTTTGCTTTTTCATCCTCCCTTCCACTCTCATTATGTTTCGCTTTTTCATCCTCCCTTCCACTCTCCTTATGTTTTGCTTTTTCATCCTCCCTTCCACTCTCCTTATGTTCTGTTTTTCATCCTCCCTTCCACTCTCCTTATGTTCTGTTTTTCATCATCCCTTCCACTCTCCTTATGTTTTGCTTTTTCATCATCCCTTCCACTCTCCTTATGTTCTGTTTTTTCATCCTCCCTTCTACTCTCCTTATGTTCTGCTTTTTCATCCTCCCTTCCACTCTCCTTATGTTCTGCTTTTTCATCATCCCTTCCACTCTCCTTATGTTTTGCTTTTCATCCTCCCTTCCACTCTCCTTATGTTTTGCTTTTTCATCCTCCCTTCCACTCTCCTTATGTTTTGCTTTTTCATCCTCCCTTCCACTCTCCTTATGTTTTGCTTTTTCATCCTCCCTTCCACTCTCCTTATGTTCTGTTTTTCATCCTCCCTTCCACTCTCCTTATGTTCTGTTTTTCATCATCCCTTCCACTCTCCTTATGTTCTGCTTTTTCATCATCCCGTCCACTCTCCTTATGTTCTGTTTTTTCATCCTCCCTTCTACTCTCCTTATGTTTTGCTTTTTCATCCTCCCTTCCACTCTCCTTATGTTCTGCTTTTTCATCATCCCTTCCACTCTCCTTATGTTTTGCTTTTCATCCTCCCTTCCACTCTCCTTATGTTTTGCTTTTTCATCCTCCCTTCCACTCTCCTTATGTTTTGCTTTTCATCCTCCCTTCCACTCTCCTTATGTTTTGCTTTTTCATCATCCCTTCCACTCTCCTTATGTTTTGCTTTTTCATCATCCCTTCCACTCTCCTTATGATTTGCTTTTTCATCATCCCTTCCACTCTCCTTATGTTTTGCTTTTTCATCTCCCTTCCACTCTCCTTATGTTCTGTTTTTCATCCTCCCTTCCACTCTCCTTATGTTTTGCTTTTTCATCATCCCTTCCACTCTCCTTATGTTTTGCTTTTTCATCATCCCTTCCACTCTCCTTATGTTTTGCTTTTTCATCATCCCTTCCACTCTCCTTATGTTTTGCTTTTTCATCCTCCCTTCCACTCTCCTTATGTTTTGCTTTTTCATCCTCCCTTCCACTCTCCTTATGTTCTGTTTTTCATCCTCCCTTCCACTCTCCTTATGTTCTGTTTTCATCATCCCTTCCACTCTCCTTATGTTCTGCTTTTTCATCCTCTCTTCCACTCTCCTTATGTTCTGCTTTTTCATCCTCTCTTCCACTCTCCTTATGTTCTGCTTTTTCATCCTCCCTTCCACTCTCCTTATGTTCTGCTTTTTCATCCTCCCTTCCACTCTCCTTATGTTTTGCTTTTTCATCATCCCTTCCACTCTCCTTATGTTTTGCTTTTTCATCATCCCTTCCACTCTCCTTATGTTCTGCTTTTTCATCCTCCGTTCCACTCTCCTTATGTTTGCTTTTTCATCATCCCTTCCACTCTCCTTATGTTTTGCTTTTTCATCATCCCTTCCACTCTCCTTATGTTTTGCTTTTTCATCATCCCTTCCACTCTCCTTATGTTTTGCTTTTTCATCCTCCCTTCCACTCTCCTTATGTTTTGCTTTTTCATCTCCCTTCCACTCTCCTTATGTTCTGTTTTTCATCCTCCCTTCCACTCTCCTTATGTTTTGCTTTTTCATCATCCCTTCCACTCTCCTTATGTTTTGCTTTTTCATCATCCCTTCCACTCTCCTTATGTTTTGCTTTTTCATCCTCCCTTCCACTCTCCTTATGTTCTGCTTTTTCATCCTCCCTTCCACTCTCCTTATGTTTTGCTTTTTCATCATCCCTTCCACTCTCCTTATGTTTTGCTTTTTCATCATCCCTTCCACTCTCCTTATGTTTTGCTTTTTCATCATCCCTTCCACTCTCCTTATGTTTTGCTTTTTCATCATCCCTTCCACTCTCCTTATGTTCTGCTTTTTCATCCTCCCTTCCACTCTCCTTATGTTCTGCTTTTCATCCTCCCTTCCACTCTCCTTAGGTTTTGCTTTTTCATCCTCCCTTCCACTCTCCTTATGTTCTGCTTTTCATCATCCCTTCCACTCTCCTTATGTTCTGCTTTTTCATCCTCCCTTCCACTCTCCTTATGTTCTGCTTTTCATCCTCCCTTCCACTCTCCTTAGGTTTTGCTTTTTCATCCTCCCTTCCACTCTCCTTAGGTTTTGCTTTTTCATCATCCCTTCCACTCTCATGTTTTGCTTTTTCATCCTCCCTTCTACTCTCCTTAGGTTTTGCTTTTTCATCATCCCTTCCACTCTCCTTATGTTTTGCTTTTTCATCCTCCCTTCCACTCTCCTTATGTTTTGCTTTTTCATCCTCCCTTCCACTCTCCTTATGTTTTGCTTTTTCATCCTCCCTTCCACTCTCCTTATGTTTTGCTTTTTCATCCTCCCTTCCACTCTCCTTATGTTCTGCTTTTTCATCCTCCCTTCCACTCTCCTTATGTTTTGCTTTTTCATCCTCCCTTCCACTCTCCTTATGTTTTGCTTTTTCATCCTCCCTTCCACTCTCCTTATGTTTTGCTTTTTCATCATCCCTTCCACTCTCCTTATGTTCTGCTTTTTCATCCTCCCTTCCACTCTCCTTATGTTCTGCTTTTTCATCTCCCTTCCACTCTCCTTATGTTTTGCTTTTTCATCCTCCCTTCCACTCTCCTTATGTTTTGCTTTTTCATCCTCCCTTCCACTCTCCTTATGTTCTGTTTTTCATCCTCCCTTCCACTCTCCTTATGTTCTGCTTTTTCATCATCCCTTCCACTCTCCTTATGTTCTGCTTTTTCATCCTCCCTTCCACTCTCCTTATGTTCTGCTTTTTCATCCTCCCTTCCACTCTCCTTATGTTCTGCTTTTTCATCCTCCCTTCCACTCTCCTTATGTTTTGCTTTTTCATCCTCCCTTCCACTCTCCTTATGTTTTGCTTTTTCATCATCCCTTCCACTCTCCTTATGTTTTTGCTTTTTCATCATCCCTTCCACTCTCCTTATGTTTTGCTTTTCATCCTCCCTTCCACTCTCCTTATGTTTTGCTTTTCATCCTCCCTTCCACTCTCCTTATGTTTTGCTTTTTCATCATCCCTTCCACTCTCCTTATGTTTTTCTTTTTCATCATCCCTTCCACTCTCCTTATGTTTTGCTTTTTCATCATCCCTTCCACTCTCCTTATGTTTTGCTTTTCATCCTCCCTTCCACTCTCCTTATGTTTTGCTTTTTCATCCTCCCTTCCACTCTCCTTATGTTTTGCTTTTTCATCCTCCCTTCCACTCTCCTTATGTTTTGCTTTTTCATCATCCCTTCCACTCTCCTTATGTTTTCTTTTTCATCATCCCTTCCACTCTCCTTATGTTTTGCTTTTCATCCTCCCTTCCACTCTCCTTAGGTTTTGCTTTTTCATCCTCCCTTCCACTCTCCTTATGTTTTGCTTTTTCATCATCCCTTCCACTCTCCTTATGTTTTTGCTTTTTCATCATCCCTTCCACTCTCCTTATGTTTTGCTTTTTCATCATCCCTTCCACTCTCCTTATGTTTTGCTTTTCATCCTCCCTTCCACTCTCCTTATGTTTTGCTTTTCATCCTCCCTTCCACTCTCCTTATGTTTTGATTTTCATCCTCCCTTCCACTCTCCTTATGTTTTGCTTTTTCATCATCCCTTCCACTCTCCTTATGTTTGCTTTTTCATCCTCCCTTCCACTCTCCTTATGTTTTGCTTTTTCATCATCCCTTCCACTCTCCTTATGTTTTTCTTTTTCATCATCCCTTCCACTCTCCTTATGTTTTGCTTTTCATCCTCCCTTCCACTCTCCTTATGTTTTGCTTTTTCATCCTCCCTTCCACTCTCCTTATGTTTTGCTTTTTCATCCTCCCTTCCACTCTCCTTATGTTCAGTTTTTCATCCTCCCTTCCACTCTCCTTATGTTCTGTTTTTCATCATCCCTTCCACTCTCCTTATGTTTTGCTTTTTCATCCTCCCTTCCACTCTCCTTATGTTCTGTTTTTTCATCCTCCCTTCCACTCTCCTTATGTTCTGCTTTTTCATCCTCCCTTCCACTCTCCTTATGTTCTGCTTTTTCATCATCCCTTCCACTCTCCTTATGTTTTGCTTTTCATCCTCCCTTCCACTCTCCTTATGTTTTGCTTTTTCATCCTCCCTTCCACTCTCCTTATGTTTTGCTTTTTCATCCTCCCTTCCACTCTCCTTATGTTTTGCTTTTTCATCCTCCCTTCCACTCTCCTTATGTTCTGTTTTTCATCCTCCCTTCCACTCTCCTTATGTTCTGTTTTTCATCATCCCTTCCACTCTCCTTATGTTCTGCTTTTTCATCATCCCTTCCACTCTCCTTATGTTCTGTTTTTTCATCCTCCCTTCACTCTCCTTATGTTTTGCTTTTTCATCCTCCCTTCCACTCTCCTTATGTTCTGCTTTTTCATCATCCCTTCCACTCTCCTTATGTTTTGCTTTTCATCCTCCCTTCCACTCTCCTTATGTTTTGCTTTTTCATCCTCCCTTCCACTCTCCTTATGTTTTGCTTTTCATCCTCCCTTCCACTCTCCTTATGTTTTGCTTTTTCATCATCCCTTCCACTCTCCTTATGTTTTGCTTTTTCATCATCCCTTCCACTCTCCTTATGATTTGCTTTTTCATCATCCCTTCCACTCTCCTTATGTTTTGCTTTTTCATTCTCCCTTCCACTCTCCTTATGTTCTGTTTTTCATCCTCCCTTCCACTCTCCTTATGTTTTGCTTTTTCATCATCCCTTCCACTCTCCTTATGTTTTGCTTTTTCATCATCCCTTCCACTCTCCTTATGTTTTGCTTTTTCATCATCCCTTCCACTCTCCTTATGTTTTGCTTTTTCATCCTCCCTTCCACTCTCCTTATGTTTTGCTTTTTCATCCTCCCTTCCACTCTCCTTATGTTCTGTTTTTCATCCTCCCTTCCACTCTCCTTATGTTCTGTTTTTCATCATCCCTTCCACTCTCCTTATGTTCTGCTTTTTCATCCTCTCTTCCACTCTCCTTATGTTCTGCTTTTTCATCCTCTCTTCCACTCTCCTTATGTTCTGCTTTTTCATCCTCCCTTCCACTCTCCTTATGTTCTGCTTTTTCATCCTCCCTTCCACTCTCCTTATGTTTTGCTTTTCATCCTCCCTTCCACTCTCCTTATGTTTTGCATTTTCATCCTCCCTTCCACTCTCCTTATGTTTTGCTTTTTCATCATCCTTTCCACTCTCCTTATGTTTTGCTTTTTCATCATCCCTTCCACTCTCCTTATGTTTTGCTTTTCATCCTCCCTTCCACTCTCCTTATGTTTTGCTTTTCATCCTCCCTTCCACTCTCCTTATGTTTTGCTTTTTCATCATCCTTTCCACTCACCTTATGTTTTGCTTTTTCATCATCCCTTTCCACTCTCCTTATGTTTTGCTTTTTCATCATCCCTTCCACTCTCCTTATGTTTTGCTTTTTCATCATCCCTTCCACTCTCCTTATGTTTTGCTTTTTCATCATCCTTTCCACTCTCCTTATGTTTTGCTTTTTCATCATCCCTTCCACTCTCCTTATGTTTTGCTTTTTCATCATCCCTTCCACTCTCCTTATGTTTTGCTTTTCATCCTCCCTTCCACTCTCCTTATGTTTTGCTTTTTCATCATCCTTTCCACTCTCCTTATGTTTTGCTTTTTCATCATCCCTTCCACTCTCCTTATGTTTTGCTTTTTCATCATCCCTTCCACTCTCCTTATGTTTTGCTTTTTCATCATCCCTTCCACTCTCCTTATGTTTTGCTTTTTCATCATCCCTTCCACTCTCCTTATGTTTTGCTTTTTCATCATCCCTTCCACTCTCCTTATGTTTTGCTTTTTCATCATCCCTTCCACTCTCCTTATGTTTTGCTTTTTCATCCTCCCTTCCATTCTCCTTATGCTTTGCTTTTTCATCATCCCTTCCACTCTCCTTATGTTTTGCTTTTTCATCATCCCTTCCACTCTCCTTATGTTTTGCTTTTTCATCATCCCTTCCACTCTCCTTATGTTTTGCTTTTTCATCTTCCCTTCCACTCTCCTTATGTTTTGCTTTTTCATTCTCCCTTCCACTCTCCTTATGTTCTGTTTTTCATCCTCCCTTCCACTCTCCTTATGTTTTGCTTTTTCATCATCCCTTCCACTCTCCTTTATGTTTTGCTTTTTCATCATCCCTTCCACTCTCCTTATGTTTTGCTTTTTCATCATCCCTTCCACTCTCCTTATGTTCTGCTTTTTCATCCTCCGTTCCACTCTCAATGTTCTGCTTTTTCATCATCCCTTCCACTCTCCTTATGTTTTGCTTTTTCATCATCCCTTCCACTCTCCTTATGTTTTGCTTTTTCATCATCCCTTCCACTCTCCTTATTTTTTGCTTTTTCATCCTCCCTTCCACTCTCCTTATGTTTTGCTTTTTCATTCTCCCTTCCACTCTCCTTATGTTCTGTTTTTCATCCTCCCTTCCACTCTCCTTATGTTTTGCTTTTTCATCATCCCTTCCACTCTCCTTATGTTTTGCTTTTTCATCATCCCTTCCACTCTCCTTATGTTTTGCTTTTTCATCATCCCTTCCACTCTCCTTATGTTTTGCTTTTTCATCATCCCTTCCACTCTCCTTATGTTCTGCTTTTTCATCCTCCCTTCCACTCTCCTTATGTTCTGCTTTTTCATCCTCCCTTCCACTCTCCTTATGTTTTGCTTTTTCATCATCCCTTCCACTCTCCTTATGTTTTGCTTTTTCATCATCCCTTCCACTCTCCTTATGTTTTGCTTTTTCATCATCCCTTCCACTCTCCTTATGTTCTGCTTTTTCATCCTCCCTTCCACTCTCCTTATGTTCTGCTTTTCATCCTCCCTTCCACTCTCCTTAGGTTTTGCTTTTTCATCCTCCCTTCCACTCTCCTTATGTTCTGCTTTTCATCATCCCTTCCACTCTCCTTATGTTCTGCTTTTTCATCCTCCCTTCCACTCTCCTTATGTTCTGCTTTTCATCCTCCCTTCCACTCTCCTTATGTTTTGCTTTTTCATCATCCCTTCCACTCTCATGTTTTGCTTTTTCATCCTCCCTTCTACTCTCCTTATGTTTAGCTTTTTCATCATCCCTTCCACTCTCCTTATGTTCTGCATTTTCATCCTCCCTTCCACTCTCCTTATGTTCTGCTTTTTCATCATCCCTTCCACTCTCCTTATGTTTTGCTTTTTCATCCTCCCTTCCACTCTCCTTATGTTCTGCATTTTCATCCTCCCTTCCACTCTCCTTATGTTCTGCTTTTTCATCATCCCTTCCACTCTCCTTATGTTTTGCTTTTTCATCCTCCCTTCCACTCTCCTTATGTTTTGCTTTTTCATCCTCCCTTCCACTCTCCTTATGTTCTGCTTTTTCATCATCCCTTCCACTCTCCTTATGTTTTGCTTTTTCATCCTCCCTTCCACTCTCCTTATGTTTTGCTTTTTCATCCTCCCTTCTACTCTCCTTATGTTTTGCTTTTTCATCATCCCTTCCACTCTCCTTATGTTCTGCTTTTTCATCCTCCCTTCCACTCTCCTTATGTTCTGCTTTTTCATCATCCCTTCCACTCTCCTTATGTTTTGCTTTTTCATCCTCCCTTCCACTCTCCTTATGTTTTGCTTTTTCATCCTCCCTTCCACTCTCCTTATGTTCTGTTTTTCATCCTCCCTTCCACTCTCCTTATGTTCTGTTTTTTCATCATCCCTTCCACTCTCCTTATGTTCTGCTTTTTCATCCTCCCTTCCACTCTCCTTATGTTTTGCTTTTTCATCCTCCCTTCCACTCTCCTTATGTTCTGTTTTTCATCCTCCCTTCCACTCTCCTTATGTTCTGTTTTTCATCCTCCCTTCCACTCTCCTTATGTTCTGTTTTTTCATCATCCCTTCCACTCTCCTTATGTTCTGCTTTTTCATCCTCCCTTCCACTCTCCTTATGTTTTGCTTTTTCATCCTCCCTTCCACTCTCCTTATGTTCTGCTTTTTCATCATCCCTTCCACTCTCCTTATGTTTTGCTTTTTCATCCTCCCTTCCACTCTCCTTATGTTCTGCTTTTTCATCATCCCTTCCACTCTCCTTATGTTTTGCTTTTTCATCCTCCCTTCCACTCTCCTTATGTTCTGCTTTTTCATCATCCCTTCCACTCTCCTTATGTTTTGCTTTTTCATCCTCCCTTCCACTCTCCTTATGTTTTGCTTTTTCATCCTCCCTTCTACTCTCCTTATGTTTTGCTTTTTCATCATCCCTTCCACTCTCCTTATGTTCTGCTTTTTCATCCTCCCTTCCACTCTCCTTATGTTCTGCTTTTTCATCATCCCTTCCACTCTCCTTATGTTTTGCTTTTTCATCCTCCCTTCCACTCTCCTTATGTTTTGCTTTTTCATCCTCCCTTCCACTCTCCTTATGTTCTGTTTTTCATCCTCCCTTCCACTCTCCTTATGTTCTGTTTTTTCATCATCCCTTCCACTCTCCTTATGTTCTGCTTTTTCATCCTCCCTTCCACTCTCCTTATGTTTTGCTTTTTCATCCTCCCTTCCACTCTCCTTATGTTCTGTTTTTCATCCTCCCTTCCACTCTCCTTATGTTCTGTTTTTCATCCTCCCTTCCACTCTCCTTATGTTCTGTTTTTTCATCATCCCTTCCACTCTCCTTATGTTCTGCTTTTTCATCCTCCCTTCCACTCTCCTTATGTTCTGCTTTTTCATCCTCTCTTCCACTCTCCTTATGTTCTGCTTTTTCATCCTCCCTTCCACTCTCCTTATGTTTTGCTTTTCATCCTCCCTTCCACTCTCCTTATGTTTTGCTTTTTCATCATCCCTTCCACTCTCCTTATGTTTTTCTTTTTCATCATCCCTTCCACTCTCCTTATGTTTTGCTTTTCATCCTCCCTTCCACTCTCCTTATGTTTTGCTTTTCATCCTCCCTTCCACTCTCCTTATGTTTTGCTTTTTCATCATCCCTTCCACTCTCCTTATGTTTGTCTTTTTAATCATCCCTTCCACTCTCCTTATGTTTTGCTTTTTCATCATCCCTTCCACTCTCCTTATGTTTTGCTTTTCATCCTCCCTTCCACTCTCCTTATGTTTTGCTTTTCATCCTCCCTTCCACTCTCCTTATGTTTTGCTTTTTCATCCTCCCTTCCACTCTCCTTATGTTTTGCTTTTTCATCATCCCTTCCACTCTCCTTATGTTTTGCTTTTTCATCATCCCTTCCACTCTCCTTATGTTTTGCTTTTCATCCTCCCTTCCACTCTCCTTAGGTTTTGCTTTTCATCCTCCCTTCCACTCTCCTTATGTTTTGCTTTTTCATCATCCCTTCCACTCTCCTTATGTTTTTCTTTTTCATCATCCCTTCCACTCTCCTTATGTTTTGCTTTTTCATCATCCCTTCCACTCTCCTTATGTTTTGCTTTTCATCCTCCCTTCCACTCTCCTTATGTTTTGCTTTTCATCCTCCCTTCCACTCTCCTTATGTTTTGCTTTTTCATCATCCCTTCCACTCTCCTTATGTTTTTCTTTTTCATCATCCCTTCCACTCTCCTTATGTTTCGCTTTTTCATCCTCCCTTCCACTCTCCTTATGTTTTGCTTTTTCATCATCCCTTCCACTCTCCTTTTGTTTTTCTTTTTCATCATCCCTTCCACTCTCCTTATGTTTTGCTTTTCATCCTCCCTTCCACTCTCATTATGTTTCGCTTTTTCATCCTCCCTTCCACTCTCCTTATGTTTTGCTTTTTCATCCTCCCTTCCACTCTCCTTATGTTCTGTTTTTCATCCTCTCTTCCACTCTCCTTATGTTCTGTTTTTCATCATCCCTTCCACTCTCCTTATGTTTTGCTTTTTCATCATCCCTTCCACTCTCCTTATGTTCTGTTTTTTCATCCTCCCTTCTACTCTCCTTATGTTCTGCTTTTTCATCCTCCCTTCCACTCTCCTTATGTTCTGCTTTTTCATCATTTCTTCCACTCTCCTTATGTTTTGCTTTTCATCCTCCCTTCCACTCTCCTTATGTTTTGCTTTTCATCCTCCCTTCCACTCTCCTTATGTTTTGCTTTTTCATCCTCCCTTCCACTCTCCTTATGTTTTGCTTTTTCATCCTCCCTTCCACTCTCCTTATGTTCTGTTTTTCATCCTCCCTTTCACTCTCCTTATGTTCTGTTTTTCATCATCCCTTCCACTCTCCTTATGTTCTGCTTTTTCATCATCCCTTCCACTCTCCTTATGTTCTGTTTTTTCATCCTCCCTTCTACTCTCCTTATGTTTTGCTTTTTCATCCTCCCTTCCACTCTCCTTATGTTCTGCTTTTTCATCATCCCTTCCACTCTCCTTATGTTTTGCTTTTCATCCTCCCTTCCACTCTCCTTATGTTTTGCTTTTTCATCCTCCCTTCCACTCTCCTTATGCTTTGCTTTTTCATCATCCCTTCGACTCTCCTTATGTTTTGCTTTTTCATCATCCCTTCCACTCTCCTTATGTTTTGCTTTTTCATCATCCCTTCCACTCTCCTTATGTTTTGCTTTTTCATCATCCCTTCCACTCTCCTTATGTTTTGCTTTTTTATTCTCCCTTCCACTCTCCTTATGTTCTGTTTTTCATCCTCCCTTCCACTCTCCTTATGTTTTGCTTTTTCATCATCCCTTCCACTCTCCTTATGATTTGCTTTTTCATCATCCCTTCCACTCTCCTTATGTTTTGCTTTTTCATTCTCCCTTCCACTCTCCTTATGTTCTGTTTTTCATCCTCCCTTCCACTCTCCTTATGTTTTGCTTTTTCATCCTCCCTTCCACTCTCCTTATGTTCTGTTTTTCATCCTCCCTTCCACTCTCCTTATGTTCTGTTTTTTCATCATCCCTTCCACTCTCCTTATGTTCTGCTTTTTCATCCTCCCTTCCACTCTCCTTATGTTCTGCTTTTTCATCCTCTCTTCCACTCTCCTTATGTTCTGCTTTTTCATCCTCCCTTCCACTCTCCTTATGTTTTGCTTTTCATCCTCCCTTCCACTCTCCTTATGTTTTGCTTTTTCATCATCCCTTCCACTCTCCTTATGTTTTTCTTTTTCATCATCCCTTCCACTCTCCTTATGTTTTGCTTTTCATCCTCCCTTCCACTCTCCTTATGTTTTGCTTTTCATCCTCCCTTCCACTCTCCTTATGTTTTGCTTTTTCATCATCCCTTCCACTCTCCTTATGTTTTGCTTTTTCATCCTCCCTTCCATTCTCCTTATGCTTTGCTTTTTCATCATCCCTTCCACTCTCCTTATGTTTTGCTTTTTCATCATCCCTTCCACTCTCCTTATGTTTTGCTTTTTCATCATCCCTTCCACTCTCCTTATGTTTTGCTTTTTCATCTTCCCTTCCACTCTCCTTATGTTTTGCTTTTTCATTCTCCCTTCCACTCTCCTTATGTTCTGTTTTTCATCCTCCCTTCCACTCTCCTTATGTTTTGCTTTTTCATCATCCCTTCCACTCTCCTTTATGTTTTGCTTTTTCATCATCCCTTCCACTCTCCTTATGTTTTGCTTTTTCATCATCCCTTCCACTCTCCTTATGTTCTGCTTTTTCATCCTCCGTTCCACTCTCAATGTTCTGCTTTTTCATCATCCCTTCCACTCTCCTTATGTTTTGCTTTTTCATCATCCCTTCCACTCTCCTTATGTTTTGCTTTTTCATCATCCCTTCCACTCTCCTTATTTTTTGCTTTTTCATCCTCCCTTCCACTCTCCTTATGTTTTGCTTTTTCATTCTCCCTTCCACTCTCCTTATGTTCTGTTTTTCATCCTCCCTTCCACTCTCCTTATGTTTTGCTTTTTCATCATCCCTTCCACTCTCCTTATGTTTTGCTTTTTCATCATCCCTTCCACTCTCCTTATGTTTTGCTTTTTCATCATCCCTTCCACTCTCCTTATGTTTTGCTTTTTCATCATCCCTTCCACTCTCCTTATGTTCTGCTTTTTCATCCTCCCTTCCACTCTCCTTATGTTCTGCTTTTTCATCCTCCCTTCCACTCTCCTTATGTTTTGCTTTTTCATCATCCCTTCCACTCTCCTTATGTTTTGCTTTTTCATCATCCCTTCCACTCTCCTTATGTTTTGCTTTTTCATCATCCCTTCCACTCTCCTTATGTTCTGCTTTTTCATCCTCCCTTCCACTCTCCTTATGTTCTGCTTTTCATCCTCCCTTCCACTCTCCTTAGGTTTTGCTTTTTCATCCTCCCTTCCACTCTCCTTATGTTCTGCTTTTCATCATCCCTTCCACTCTCCTTATGTTCTGCTTTTTCATCCTCCCTTCCACTCTCCTTATGTTCTGCTTTTCATCCTCCCTTCCACTCTCCTTATGTTTTGCTTTTTCATCATCCCTTCCACTCTCATGTTTTGCTTTTTCATCCTCCCTTCTACTCTCCTTATGTTTAGCTTTTTCATCATCCCTTCCACTCTCCTTATGTTCTGCATTTTCATCCTCCCTTCCACTCTCCTTATGTTCTGCTTTTTCATCATCCCTTCCACTCTCCTTATGTTTTGCTTTTTCATCCTCCCTTCCACTCTCCTTATGTTCTGCATTTTCATCCTCCCTTCCACTCTCCTTATGTTCTGCTTTTTCATCATCCCTTCCACTCTCCTTATGTTTTGCTTTTTCATCCTCCCTTCCACTCTCCTTATGTTTTGCTTTTTCATCCTCCCTTCCACTCTCCTTATGTTCTGCTTTTTCATCATCCCTTCCACTCTCCTTATGTTTTGCTTTTTCATCCTCCCTTCCACTCTCCTTATGTTTTGCTTTTTCATCCTCCCTTCTACTCTCCTTATGTTTTGCTTTTTCATCATCCCTTCCACTCTCCTTATGTTCTGCTTTTTCATCCTCCCTTCCACTCTCCTTATGTTCTGCTTTTTCATCATCCCTTCCACTCTCCTTATGTTTTGCTTTTTCATCCTCCCTTCCACTCTCCTTATGTTTTGCTTTTTCATCCTCCCTTCCACTCTCCTTATGTTCTGTTTTTCATCCTCCCTTCCACTCTCCTTATGTTCTGTTTTTTCATCATCCCTTCCACTCTCCTTATGTTCTGCTTTTTCATCCTCCCTTCCACTCTCCTTATGTTCTGCTTTTTCATCCTCTCTTCCACTCTCCTTATGTTCTGCTTTTTCATCCTCCCTTCCACTCTCCTTATGTTTTGCTTTTCATCCTCCCTTCCACTCTCCTTATGTTTTGCTTTTTCATCATCCCTTCCACTCTCCTTATGTTTTTCTTTTTCATCATCCCTTCCACTCTCCTTATGTTTTGCTTTTCATCCTCCCTTCCACTCTCCTTATGTTTTGCTTTTCATCCTCCCTTCCACTCTCCTTATGTTTTGCTTTTTCATCATCCCTTCCACTCTCCTTATGTTTTTCTTTTTAATCATCCCTTCCACTCTCCTTATGTTTTGCTTTTTCATCATCCCTTCCACTCTCCTTATGTTTTGCTTTTCATCCTCCCTTCCACTCTCCTTATGTTTTGCTTTTCATCCTCCCTTCCACTCTCCTTATGTTTTGCTTTTTCATCCTCCCTTCCACTCTCCTTATGTTTTGCTTTTTCATCATCCCTTCCACTCTCCTTATGTTTTGCTTTTTCATCATCCCTTCCACTCTCCTTATGTTTTGCTTTTCATCCTCCCTTCCACTCTCCTTAGGTTTTGCTTTTCATCCTCCCTTCCACTCTCCTTATGTTTTGCTTTTTCATCATCCCTTCCACTCTCCTTATGTTTTTCTTTTTCATCATCCCTTCCACTCTCCTTATGTTTTGCTTTTTCATCATCCCTTCCACTCTCCTTATGTTTTGCTTTTCATCCTCCCTTCCACTCTCCTTATGTTTTGCTTTTCATCCTCCCTTCCACTCTCCTTATGTTTTGCTTTTTCATCATCCCTTCCACTCTCCTTATGTTTTTCTTTTTCATCATCCCTTCCACTCTCCTTATGTTTCGCTTTTTCATCCTCCCTTCCACTCTCCTTATGTTTTGCTTTTTCATCATCCCTTCCACTCTCCTTTTGTTTTTCTTTTTCATCATCCCTTCCACTCTCCTTATGTTTTGCTTTTCATCCTCCCTTCCACTCTCATTATGTTTCGCTTTTTCATCCTCCCTTCCACTCTCCTTATGTTTTGCTTTTTCATCCTCCCTTCCACTCTCCTTATGTTCTGTTTTTCATCCTCTCTTCCACTCTCCTTATGTTCTGTTTTTCATCATCCCTTCCACTCTCCTTATGTTTTGCTTTTTCATCATCCCTTCCACTCTCCTTATGTTCTGTTTTTTCATCCTCCCTTCTACTCTCCTTATGTTCTGCTTTTTCATCCTCCCTTCCACTCTCCTTATGTTCTGCTTTTTCATCATTTCTTCCACTCTCCTTATGTTTTGCTTTTCATCCTCCCTTCCACTCTCCTTATGTTTTGCTTTTCATCCTCCCTTCCACTCTCCTTATGTTTTGCTTTTTCATCCTCCCTTCCACTCTCCTTATGTTTTGCTTTTTCATCCTCCCTTCCACTCTCCTTATGTTCTGTTTTTCATCCTCCCTTTCACTCTCCTTATGTTCTGTTTTTCATCATCCCTTCCACTCTCCTTATGTTCTGCTTTTTCATCATCCCTTCCACTCTCCTTATGTTCTGTTTTTTCATCCTCCCTTCTACTCTCCTTATGTTTTGCTTTTTCATCCTCCCTTCCACTCTCCTTATGTTCTGCTTTTTCATCATCCCTTCCACTCTCCTTATGTTTTGCTTTTCATCCTCCCTTCCACTCTCCTTATGTTTTGCTTTTTCATCCTCCCTTCCACTCTCCTTATGCTTTGCTTTTTCATCATCCCTTCGACTCTCCTTATGTTTTGCTTTTTCATCATCCCTTCCACTCTCCTTATGTTTTGCTTTTTCATCATCCCTTCCACTCTCCTTATGTTTTGCTTTTTCATCATCCCTTCCACTCTCCTTATGTTTTGCTTTTTTATTCTCCCTTCCACTCTCCTTATGTTCTGTTTTTCATCCTCCCTTCCACTCTCCTTATGTTTTGCTTTTTCATCATCCCTTCCACTCTCCTTATGATTTGCTTTTTCATCATCCCTTCCACTCTCCTTATGTTTTGCTTTTTCATTCTCCCTTCCACTCTCCTTATGTTCTGTTTTTCATCCTCCCTTCCACTCTCCTTATGTTTTGCTTTTTCATCCTCCCTTCCACTCTCCTTATGTTCTGTTTTTCATCCTCCCTTCCACTCTCCTTATGTTCTGTTTTTTCATCATCCCTTCCACTCTCCTTATGTTCTGCTTTTTCATCCTCCCTTCCACTCTCCTTATGTTCTGCTTTTTCATCCTCTCTTCCACTCTCCTTATGTTCTGCTTTTTCATCCTCCCTTCCACTCTCCTTATGTTTTGCTTTTCATCCTCCCTTCCACTCTCCTTATGTTTTGCTTTTTCATCATCCCTTCCACTCTCCTTATGTTTTTCTTTTTCATCATCCCTTCCACTCTCCTTATGTTTTGCTTTTCATCCTCCCTTCCACTCTCCTTATGTTTTGCTTTTCATCCTCCCTTCCACTCTCCTTATGTTTTGCTTTTTCATCATCCCTTCCACTCTCCTTATGTTTTTCTTTTTAATCATCCCTTCCACTCTCCTTATGTTTTGCTTTTTCATCATCCCTTCCACTCTCCTTATGTTTTGCTTTTCATCCTCCCTTCCACTCTCCTTATGTTTTGCTTTTCATCCTCCCTTCCACTCTCCTTATGTTTTGCTTTTTCATCCTCCCTTCCACTCTCCTTATGTTTTGCTTTTTCATCATCCCTTCCACTCTCCTTATGTTTTTCTTTTTCATCAT
This sequence comes from Palaemon carinicauda, assembly GCF_036898095.1. Classification (NCBI taxonomy): domain Eukaryota; kingdom Metazoa; phylum Arthropoda; class Malacostraca; order Decapoda; family Palaemonidae; genus Palaemon; species Palaemon carinicauda. The sequence goes on from NC_090763.1 coordinate 56,401,399, forward strand.
CCCTTCCACTCTCCTTATGTTTTGCTTTTCATCCTCCCTTCCACTCTCCTTAGGTTTTGCTTTTCATCCTCCCTTCCACTCTCCTTATGTTTTGCTTTTTCATCATCCCTTCCACTCTCCTTATGTTTTTCTTTTTCATCATCCCTTCCACTCTCCTTATGTTTTGCTTTTTCATCATCCCTTCCACTCTCCTTATGTTTTGCTTTTCATCCTCCCTTCCACTCTCCTTATGTTTTGCTTTTCATCCTCCCTTCCACTCTCCTTATGTTTTGCTTTTCATCCTCCCTTCCACTCTCCTTATGTTTTGCTTTTTCATCGTCCCTTCCACTCTCCTTATGTTTTTCTTTTTCATCATCCCTTCCACTCTCCTTATGTTTCGCTTTTTCATCCTCCCTTCCACTCTCCTTATGTTTTGCTTTTTCATCATCCCTTCCACTCTCCTTATGTTTTTCTTTTTCATCATCCCTTCCACTCTCCTTATGTTTTGCTTTTCATCCTCCCTTCCACTCTCATTATGTTTCGCTTTTTCATCCTCCCTTCCACTCTCCTTATGTTTTGCTTTTTCATCCTCCCTTCCACTCTCCTTATGTTCTGTTTTTCATCCTCCCTTCCACTCTCCTTATGTTCTGTTTTTCATCATCCCTTCCACTCTCCTTATGTTTTGCTTTTTCATCATCCCTTCCACTCTCCTTATGTTCTGTTTTTTCATCCTCCCTTCTACTCTCCATATGTTCTGCTTTTTCATCCTCCCTTCCACTCTCCTTATGTTCTGCTTTTTCATCATCCCTTCCACTCTCCTTATGTTTTGCTTTTCATCCTCCCTTCCACTCTCCTTATGTTTTGCTTTTTCATCCTCCCTTCCACTCTCCTTATGTTTTGCTTTTTCATCCTCCCTTCCACTCTCCTTATGTTTTGCTTTTTCATCCTCCCTTCCACTCTCCTTATGTTCTGTTTTTCATCCTCCCTTCCACTCTCCTTATGTTCTGTTTTTCATCATCCCTTCCACTCTCCTTATGTTCTGCTTTTTCATCCTCCCTTCCACTCTCCTTATGTTCTGTTTTTTCATCCTCCCTTCTACTCTCCTTATGTTTTGCTTTTTCATCCTCCCTTCCACTCTCCTTATGTTCTGCTTTTTCATCATCCCTTCCACTCTCCTTATGTTTTGCTTTTCATCCTCCCTTCCACTCTCCTTATGTTTTGCTTTTTCATCCTCCCTTCCACTCTCCTTATGCTTTGCTTTTTCATCATCCCTTCCACTCTCCTTATGTTTTGCTTTTTCATCATCCCTTCCACTCTCCTTATGTTTTGCTTTTTCATCCTCCCTCCTACTCTCCTTATGTTTTGCTTTTTCATCATCCCTTCCACTCTCCTTATGTTCTGCATTTTCATCCTCCCTTCCACTCTCCTTATGTTCTGCTTTTTCATCATCCCTTCCACTCTCCTTATGTTTTGCTTTTTCATCATCCCTTCCACTCTCCTTATGTTTTGCTTTTTCATCATCCCTTCCACTCTCCTTATGTTTTGCTTTTTCATCATCCCTTCCACTCTCCTTATGTTTTGCTTTTTCATCCTCCCTTCCACTCTCCTTATGTTTTGCTTTTTCATCCTCCCTTCCACTCTCCTTATGTTCTGTTTTTCATCCTCCCTTCCACTCTCCTTATGTTCTGTTTTTCATCATCCCTTCCACTCTCCTTATGTTTTGCTTTTTCATCCTCCCTTCCACTCTCCTTATGTTCTGCTTTTTCATCCTCTCTTCCACTCTCCTTATGTTCTGCTTTTTCATCCTCCCTTCCACTCTCCTTATGTTCTGCTTTTTCATCCTCCCTTCCACTCTCCTTATGTTTTGCTTTTCATCCTCCCTTCCACTCTCCTTATGTTTTGCTTTTTCATCCTCCCTTCCACTCTCCTTATGTTTTGCATTTTCATCCTCCCTTCCACTCTCCTTATGTTTTGCTTTTTCATCATCCTTTCCACTCTCCTTATGTTTTGCTTTTTCATCATCCCTTCCACTCTCCTTATGTTCTGTTTTTTCATCCTCCCTTCCACTCTCCTTATGTTTTGCTTTTTCATCCTCCCTTCCACTCTCCTTATGTTCTGCTTTTTCATCATCCCTTCCACTCTCCTTATGTTCTGCTTTTTCATCATCCCTTCCACTCTCCTTATGTTTTGCTTTTTCATCATCCTTTCCACTCTCCTTATGTTTTGCTTTTTCATCATCCCTTCCACTCTCCTAATTTTTTGCTTTTTCATCATCCCTTCCACTCTCCTTATGTTTTGCTTTTCATCCTCCCTTCCACTCTCCTTATGTTTTGCTTTTCATCCTCCCTTCCACTCTCCTTATGTTTTGCTTTTTCATCATCCTTTCCACTCTCCTTATGTTTTGCTTTTTCATCATCCTTTCCACTCTCCTTATGTTTTGCTTTTTCATCATCCCTTCCACTCTCCTTATGTTTTGCTTTTTCATCATCCTTTCCACTCTCCTTATGTTTTGCTTTTTCATCATCCCTTCCACTCTCCTTATGTTTTGCTTTTCATCCTCCCTTCCACTCTCCTTATGTTTTGCTTTTCATCCTCCCTTCCACTCTCCTTATGTTTTGCTTTTTCATCATCCTTTCCACTCTCCTTATGTTTTGCTTTTTCATCATCCTTTCCACTCTCCTTATGTTTTGCTTTTTCATCATCCCTTCCACTCTCCTTATGTTTTGCTTTTTCATCATCCCTTCCACTCTCCTTATGTTTTGCTTTTTCATCATCCTTTCCACTCTCCTTATGTTTTGCTTTTTCATCATCCCTTCCACTCTCCTTATGTTTTGCTTTTTCATCATCCCTTCCACTCTCCTTATGTTTTGCTTTTCATCCTCCCTTCCACTCTCCTTATGTTTTGCTTTTTCATCATCCTTTCCACTCTCCTTATGTTTTGCTTTTTCATCATCCCTTCCACTCTCCTTATGTTTTGCTTTTTCATCATCCCTTCCACTCTCCTTATGTTTTGCTTTTTCATCCTCCCTTCCACTCTCCTTATGTTTTGCTTTTTCATCCTCCCTTCCACTCTCCTTATGTTTTGCTTTTTCATCATCCTTTCCACTCTCCTTATGTTTTGCTTTTTCATCATCCCTTCCACTCTCCTTATGTTCTGCTTTTTCATCCTCCCTTCCACTCTCCTTATGTTCTGCTTTTTCATCCTCCCTTCCACTCTCCTTATGTTTTGCTTTTCATCCTCCCTTCCACTCTCCTTATGTTTTGCATTTTCATCCTCCCTTCCACTCTCCTTATGTTTTGCTTTTTCATCATCCTTTCCACTCTCCTTATGTTTTGCTTTTTCATCCTCCCTTCCACTCTCCTTATGTTCTGTTTTTCATCCTCCCTTCCACTCTCCTTATGTTCTGTTTTTCATCATCCCTTCCACTCTCCTTATGTTCTGCTTTTTCCTCCTCCCTTCCACTCTCCTTATGTTCTGCTTTTTCATCCTCTCTTCCACTCTCCTTATGTTCTGCTTTTTCATCCTCCCTTCCACTCTCCTTATGTTTTGCTTTTCATCCTCCCTTCCACTCTCCTTATGTTTTGCTTTTTCATCATCCCTTCCACTCTCCTTATGTTTTGCTTTTTCATCATCCCTTCCACTCTCCTTATGTTTTGCTTTTTCATCATCCCTTCCACTCTCCTTATGTTTTGCTTTTTCATCATCCCTTCCACTCTCCTTATGTTTTGCTTTTTCATCCTCCCTTCCACTCTCCTTATGTTTTGCTTTTTCATTCTCCCTTCCACTCTCCTTATGTTCTGTTTTTCATCCTCCCTTCCACTCTCCTTATGTTCTGTTTTTCATCATCCCTTCCACTCTCCTTATGTTTTGCTTTTTCATCATCCCTTCCACTCTCCTTATGTTCTGCTTTTTCATCATCCCTTCCACTCTCCTTATGTTTTGCTTTTTCGTCATCCCTTCCACTCTCCTTATGTTTTGCTTTTTCATTCTCCCTTCCACTCTCCTTATGTTCTGTTTTTCATCCTCCCTTCCACTCTCCTTATGTTTTGCTTTTTCATCATCCCTTCCACTCTCCTTATGTTTTGCTTTTTCATTCTCCCTTCCACTCTCCTTATGTTCTGTTTTTCATCCTCCCTTCCACTCTCCTTATGTTCTGTTTTTCATCATCCCTTCCACTCTCCTTATGTTTTGCTTTTTCATCATCCCTTCCACTCTCCTTATGTTCTGCTTTTTCATCATCCCTTCCACTCTCCTTATGTTCTGCTTTTTCATCCTCCCTTCCACTCTCCTTATGTTCTGCTTTTTCATCCTCCCTTCCACTCTCCTTATGTTTTGCTTTTCATCCTCCCTTGCATTTTTTCTCCTCATGTTCTCTATTTTCATCCTCCCTTGCATTCTTTCTCTTCATGTTCGCTATTTTCATCCTCCCTTGCATTCTTTCTCCTCATGTTCGCTATTTTCATCCTCCCTTGCATTCTTTCTCCTCATGTTCGCTATTTTCATCCTCCCTTGCATTCTTTCTCCTCATGTTCGCTATTTTCATCCTCCCTTGCATTCTTTCTCCTCATGTTCGCTATTTTCATCCTCCCTTGCATTCTTTCTCCTCATGTTCTGATTTTTCATCCTCCCTTCCACTCTCCTTATGTTCTGTTTTTTCATCATCCCTTCCACTCACCTCATCGCCTCTCTTTTCATCCTCCCTTCCACCCACCTCATCTCCTCTCTTCTCATCCCATCCTCTCATATGCACCCATCCCTTCCTCTCATCTTCCTTTTCACCTTCCTGATCCCTTCTCTCCCTCTCATATGCACCCATCCCTTCCTCTCATCTTCCTTTTCACCTTCCTGATCCCTTCTCTCTCTCTCATATGCACCCATCCCTTCCTCTCATCTTCCTTTTCACCTTCCCGATCCCTTCTCTCCCTCTCATCCCCACTCCCAGAACGAGAAGAGGTGAGAAGCTGAAGAAGGTGTAGGTAATAATAAGCATAAGCGTGAAAGTGAAGAAAGTTAAAGGAAAAATTAGAAGAAGAGAAAAGGTGAGGAGGGTTGGGGGAGGAATGAGAAAGAAGGCGTGGAAGATGGAGGGAAGAATGGGAAATGGGAGTAAGGCTGGAGGAAGAATCAGAAGCAGTTAAGAATCAGAAGCAGTTAAGAATCAGAAGAAGGGAGAAAGCGAGGAAGGTTGAAGGAAGAGGGAGAAGGAGAGCTTGAGGAAGGTTGAGGGAACAATTTAAAAAAGGAGAAATTGATCAAGGTTGAAGGAAGAATGAAGAGAATATGAGGAGGGTGGAAGGAAGAATGAGAAGAAGGGAGGAGCTTGGGAGGGTGGAGGGAAGAATGAGAAGGGAGAAGGCGTGGAAGATGGAGGGAAGAATGAGAAATAGGGAGTATGTGAGTAAGGTGGAAGGAAGAATGAGAACAGATATGGTGTGGAGGATGGAGAGAAGAATGAAAAGAAGGGAGAAACTGAGGAAGGTTGAAGGAAGAGTGAGAAGGGAGAAGGTGAAATGGTGGAGGGAATGAAAAAAGGAGAAATTGATTAAGGTCGAGGGAAGAATGAAGAGAATATGAGGAATGTCGAGGGTAGAGTGAGAAGAAGGGAGGTGTGGATGGTGGAAGGAAGAATGAGAAGCGAGAAGCTGCGGAGCGTGGAAGGAAGAAGGTGAGGAATGTGGAATGAAGAAGGAAAATAAGGAAAGTGTGGAATGTGGAAGGAAGAATGAGTAAAAGGGAGAAGGTGAGTAAGATGGAAGGAAGAATGTGAAGGGAGAAGGTATGGAAGGTAGAAGAAAGAATAAGAAGGGAGAAGGTGAGTAAGATGGAAGGGAGAAGGTGTGGAAGGTGGAAGAAAGAATAAGAAGAAGGGAGGTGGGGAAGATGGAAGGAAGAAGTAGAAGGGAGGAGGATAGAAAGGTGGAAAGAAGGATATCGATCGCTTACCTCTACTGTAGATATTGTTTAGTTATTCCTTCTTGCCATATTGGTCTTGGCTAATTTTTCATAGCCGGATGCCCTTCCTGCCGCCAACACTCTTCATTTACCCGGGCTTGGGAAAAGATGCAGACAAAGAAGAAGAATTCCTTCTTGGCACTTGCACTAAACACAAAATCTGAAATAATGTTTGTCTTTGATCAGGGTTAATATTAAAAACTATCACTAGATCTCCCAGAGGCCCTTTTGGATGCAGAGCCAGTCTCTCTTTCTGTCTTTATCTCCGGAACATCCTCACGCACATAGACAATACGAAAGGAGGAGATCGGATTGCCATCGGTATTCCTTGAAGAAGCCTTTGGAGACTTCTGCTTCTGGCTCCAATCACACACAGAGAGAGAGAGAGAGAGAGAGAGAGAGAGAGAGAGAGAGAGAGAGAGAGTCCTTTTTTTCATCTTCTGAAAACAAATCTTACATCTTTATTGTATATTCTTTTCCCCGTAGGAGGAAGTCTTAAAATGATTTTACAGAAAAAGAATGAATGTCAGAGATTTCGAAGAGAAAATTGCACTGAAGACGTTTTGAAGCCCTAACTCCATCGATGAAATTCCCGGACAATTCTCTCTCTCTCTCTCTCTCTCTCTCTCTCTCTCTCTCTCTCTCTCTCGCCTGAAAACTTTAAATCAATCAATCAATCAATCTCTCTCTCTCTCTCTCTCTCTCTCTCTCTCTCGCCTGAAAACTTTAAATCTCTCTCTCTCTCTCTCTCTCTCTCTCTCTCTCTCTCTTGAAAACGTATTTGGGGTCTTCAAGAAGATCCCATGTCTTCCGGAATGTCTTCAAGAAAAGCTCAACAAGAGAAGACAGGAAGACGATGGAAAAAGCTTCTCATATATATATATATATATATATATATACACCTAATTCCTTTTCATTAGTACATCTTTATATTTCCGGATGTTTTAAAGAATTCTTTTCGTGGGAATATTGTCTCACTTTTTCAAAAAACCGTGCTTTGGGAAGGGGTCCAAAAGATGTCAATCCGCTGTCTTTTGGGGTCTGGAGAGAGTGAGAAGGTGGTAGAACCATCAATTACACCCGCTCTCTCTCTCTCTCTCTCTCTCTCTCTCTCTCTCTCTCTCTCTCTCTCTCTCTCTCTCGTGCAGTTATTTTGGCAAGAAAATTTATGTATGACATATAGGTAGTAAGCTGGTCAGGGCACCAACCGCCCGTTGAGATACTACCACTATAGAGGTTTTGGATCTTTTGACTGGCCAGACAGTAATGCATTGCATCCCTCTCTCCGGTTACGGCTTATTTTTTCTTTGCCTACTCTTACAAAGAATAGTGTGGCCTATTCTTTACATATTCTCGCCTTTCCTCATACGCCTAGCAACAATGATATACTAAACACTTGTTCACCCAAGGTGTTAATTACTGTACTGGAATTCAGTGTACTTTCCTCTTGGTAAGGGTAGAAGAGACTCTTTAGCTATGGTAAGCAGCTCTTCTAGGAGGACACTCCAAAATTAAACCATTGTTCTCTAGTCTTGGGTAGTGCCATAGCCTGTGTACCATGGTCTTACACTGTCTTGAGTTAGACATATCTTGCTTGAGGGTACACTCGGGCACACTATTCTATCTTGTTTCTCTTCCTGTTTTTATTTTCAAATTTTTACAGTTTATATATGAAAGAATTATTTTAATGATATTGTTCTTAAACTTCTTCTAGTTTTTCCTTATTTTCTCTCCTCGCTGAGCTATTTTCCCTATTGGATCCCATGGCCTTATAGCATCCTGCTTTTCCAACTAGGTTGTAGCTTAGCAAGTAATGATAATGATAACGACATACCTTTCATGAGCGGCCTTTAAACATTTAAACTATATTATTGATGATAATGTGAATTGTACTTATTGTTGCATCTAACAATAACACAGTAGTATAAATAATGCATAGTCAAAACATAATAACGTTGCATTGTAAGAAAAGAAATATATAATATAACATATAATATAATATAATATAATATAATATAACATATAATATATATAACATATCTAATATAACATAATATTGCATTGTAAGAAAAGAAATATATAATATAACATAATATAATATATATAATATAACATAATATAATATACAATATAACAATATAATATACAATATAATAATGAACATATTTTTTTAATATCTCAAAAATAAAAAATAATGATTTGTATATAGAATGGTGACATTAGGGTGTCCTAAAAAATGTTAAGTGAAGTTCAGTCTCTCCAAGCAACAAAAACAAGTACGATACCAGTAGAGCGAGTTATGCCCGATATCGGATTCCCCTTTTTACGACAAATTCCAAAAAAAACGGTGGTTATTTTCGTTCTACGGATTACCTAGTGTTGATTTTTCAGTTCATTTCGCTTCTTGATCCGAACATACAAAGGTATAAGCACTTTGTTTCAGTTTCAAGATTCCTTAGCATAAGTTAATCCCATATGATAACGCTAATTTTTAAGTCGTGTATTTTCTGTAAATATAGAATTAAAGGAACTACATGGAAACTATGTACAGTCGGACACAGAAATTCCCGACACACCACACACTGAGAAAGTGTACCCTGTTACACCCTTGCTGAGCGGTGAGTAACTAAGCGGGTAGTAGAGGGAGAGATGGCATCAGTGGTCGCCGGAGCTACACAGAGGAACTCTCCGCTCAGTAAGGGTGTGGTAGGGTGCACTTCCTCAAAGCTAAGTGCGCCAGGAATTCATGTGTCCAACTGTACGTGAAAAGCGGGACGTTTGTTTCCTTAAAGCAGTACATCATAAGTCTCCTTGGTTCAGAGATCTCTGCTTTATTGTTCCTATAGAAATTAAACTTTAATTAATAAGTAAAGATCGTAGATAGATAAATTAAATGAAAAATAAACGTAATAACTTATACAATAGTTTCTTATATGTCCGAAGAAGACAGACTGTAGAAACTCAGCCACTAAACTCGTACGCATTCATTCCTATAAAAGTAACAAGTTACCGAAGTTAGTCTCTCGTCCTTCAAAGCAGGGTAAAAAAAAAAAAAAAAAAAAAAAACCACACACACACACACACACACACAAGGTCGTCCTTAAATGGTACCTGGTGGCTTCACCGCCCATGTAAAAAAGAAGGAAGAAGAATTTTTATAATCGCTGTGGTGGAGTAACGCCTTTTACATTTACCTGTAAAGGAATGAATGAGTAAAATGGAAGATATGGATAAGGAGTTACAAAACAAAAAAAAAAAGGAATAATTTTCAAGCCAGATGTCTCATTCATAGACTATAAATAAAACGATTCTTGATTTGATAATGAAGGAATGTTGTCTAATGCAAGCATATTAGTCTCGGCCGTTTGATTGTCTATACTGCTAAGGCAGATAAACATTAAAAATGACAGCATCAGGGCGTATATGAAAACTGTTTAATTGAATGTACTCTTGTAAAGATAAATAATCACTAATAAACAGCAGCAACAAGGCGTATATGAAATATCAAGGCTCTCTGGAAAACCGACCATTGGCAACACTATTGTATGTGCAAACAGTCCGTACCCCTTGGGCATGACGTTTAACCCGTCTGTGAGCTAGAGATAAAGACGCGTAGCGAACGTCTGGGGGGGACCATTACTCGAAATGATAACTGTATAGGCGGTGCAAGGTTCAACCTGGGCACATACACACCTGTGAACTAGACTCACGGTCACATAGGAGTCTTCCTTATTCCGCCTATGAGACCTTTTTTTTTTTTTTTTTTTATTGAGGTTTTACCTTTGTGATCAATAGCATCTCTCACGATGTGGTATATACCGGTAGCTATTTTTCGTTTTGGCCCATCTTCAAAAGTTTATACTGGTAGCTATTTTCGTTTTGGCCTTCAAAAGTTTATACTGGCAGCTATTTTTCTTTTTGGCCCATCTTCAAAAGTTTATACTGGTAGCTATTTTTCGTTTTGGCCCATCTTCAAAAGTTTATACTGGTAGCTATTTTTCGTTTTGGCCCATCTTCAAAAGTTTATACCGGTAGCTATTTTTCGTTTTGGCCCATCTTCAAAAGTTTATACCGGTAGCTATTTTTCGTTTTGGCCTTCAAAAGTTTATACCGGTAGCTATTTTTCGTTTGGGCCCATCTTCAAAAGTTTATACTGGTAGCTATTTTTCGTTTAGGCCCATCTTAAAAAGTTTATACTGGTAGCTATTTTTCGTTTTTTGGCCCATCTTCAAAAGTTCAAACATGCAGAAATGTTCTGTAGAATGTTTTGTATGTTAAACAGACTGAAATATGACTCCCTTTTTTTTTTATATGAAAGATCTATTTTAATGTTACTGCTGTTCTTGAA
>NC_090763.1:56414178-56421678 GCF_036898095.1 Palaemon carinicauda
TGAACAATTACAGTGCAGTAGTTAACCCCTTGAGTGAAGAAGAATTGTTTGGTAATCTCAGTGTTGTCTGGTGTATGAGGATAGAGGAGAATCTGTAAAGAATAGACCAGACTATTCGGTGTATACGTAGTAAAGGGGAAAATGAATCGTAACCAGAGAAGGATCCAATGTAGTGCTGTCTGGTCAGTCAAAGGACCCAATCACTCTTTAACGGTAGTATTTCAACGGGTGGCTGCTGCCATGACCAACATACTACCTACTCATATACTTGATAGATCGATTAGTATAGTCATCCCTGCAGACACTGTTTCGGCTAAGAGGCATAGGTTCGAATCCTTGTCCAGCCAGAAGCATTTATCATAAATGTATTTCCAGTGAACATACAGTACAATCACAAAGGTAGAATTCGGTATTAAATGCCATTGTGGTTGATATTTACATGAATAAAGACATGTCTGAGGACTTAGTCCTGCAGTTTCGGGGGTACCAACTGCGTTTGTTTATATATATATATATATATATATATATATATCTATATATATCTATATATATCTATATATATATATACATATATATAAACTCATACATATGTATATATATGTATATATATGTATGTGTGTGCGTGTGTGTATGCACCAACAAAAACAAAAGCAACCATTTCTAATCCACTGCAAGACAAAGGCCTCAGACATATCTTATTCATGTCTTGGGTTTTGGACAGCTTTCATCACCACGGTGGTCCCTGCAGACTGGTGATGGTGGGAGACCTTAGTCTGATCCCTGACAGCAAACCAATCTAGTATGCTTGGCCCTAACTGGCTCTACAGCTTTGCTGATCATGGCAATACACAATACACAAACATGAGATTCTAATATTAAATAAATTTCTTTTAAGCATATTATTAGTAACATTACTGATATCAATATTTTTTATCAATATTCAAACTATTCATTACAGCTTTCTCAATCTCTTCTGCCATTAACAAATGGCAACTTAGCCATATGAGAATTAATTGACAGGTGGCCTCCCCCCCCCCCCCCGGTCCCACCAAGACCGTGGGAAAAATCGAGCTGATATTCCCACGGTCTGGGCTCAGAGGCAAGACAGTGCCATGGGGTTCATCATGGTTCCTATTCAGATTTGTAAAGAATAAAGTCTCACGGTAAAATACAGAAAAGATAAAGGGTTCTTGAGTTACTTAAACAATTACATGATTAGACAAAGGAAAAAGAATCACTGCTAAAGTATAATGCGAGGATTTTTATGGAAGCCGTGTAAGGAAATCGGATGCTATTAAAAAGGGGTTAGGATATGAATTCCTTAAGAAAAGATTTAATTATTACTATTACTACTACTATTTTGCAACAATTGCCGAAGCTGTCTGTTATAAAAACAATAGTGATATCGTTAAATTATTACTACACTGCTTTAAAAAAAAAAAAAAAAAAAAAAAAAAAACTAATTTTAATCGGAAATTTTCCGTAAAAATATACGGTTCTCATCCGTATTTCAGTAATACAGGCGACCGTAATGTTTACCTTACTTTGTATCATCTTTTAAGGGTTATTGGCCATAATGTCACTCCTCAAGGTCAATGTATCCGTTTTTAAAACGGTAAATAACTGGCAAAATTAATTCCATGATTTTTACTGGCTTTCTTTTTTTTTTTTTTTTTTTTTTTTTGCAGCCAATTTTTAACACTATACTCTCATTTCTATCTGCTTTTTTTTATCAATATTATTATCTCAGTCCAAAAAATACTACAATTTTACGCATATATCACAATTAGAACGTTATCTAGTAACATAAAAAACCAGATAACAATGCCAAACACAAAATGTTTTTCCATTTAACTTGGGGGTTTAAGGACTGAGATTTAGGGTATTGTTGGACTTAGTGGCGCAGTTTCTGGAATCCCTTTTACCCAGCCAGTTTGCCCAAGAGATAAGTTGAATTAACAAAGACTAAACGATGTCCCAAAGAGGGAAATGCAATTTCTCGATGTACCTTCATGTACTTAAGAAAACTAAATATACTAAATGTTGAGGATATTTGTATGTATGATTGCTTATATGATGCTCACTGTTTATATATATATATATATATATATATGTGTGTGTGTGGTGTGTGTGTGTGTGTGTAGGTGTGTGTGTCTGTGCGTTAGCAAGTACGATTGTTTGTGTCTGTTCATATTCCAACATCGACATACAGTTTCTCGTAAAAGGGTGGAGCTCCAGAAAATAACGATACAAGCTGCAATTAACATTTCACTGCTGAGCCTTGGATGAATCCCCTGCCAGTAGACCACAAAACATAAGTGACTTCATTTACCTGCACCGAAAGCTCATCTAAAGTTTGCTAAACTCGCCAACTCATTCAGTGCCAAACATCCACAAATGTACACACTCATGCGCTCAATGGAAACCCTGAAACTTTTCAAAGCCTTTCTTGCAAAAATTCTTCACAAATCTTAAAAATACTATACCCTCGGCCATAAAACCCGTTCAAATCTAACAGCTTCTCCATATAAACATCATACATTTTGAGAAATTTTTTTTATCTTCCTCTGCAAATGCTTCCTACTAAACATTTTATTTTCCTCTGAATCATATATATACATACATACATACATACATACACACACACACACACACACACACATATATATATATATATATATATACAGTATATATATATACATATATATATATATATATATAGACAAACATAGATATATACATACATACTCACACACACACACACACACACATATATATATATATATATATATATGTGTGTGTGTGTGTGTGTGTGTGTGTTTGTTTTTATTGTCCCCGTTTTTCATACATCTGAACATCATTTGTTATTCTGTACGCACGTGCAGACATACATGCATACATACCCACGTATATATATATATATATATACCATAATCTCACTGCCGTTGTTCCAAATATTATAGGCAAGTACGAACATAATAATTTTTTTCTGATTGGCTTCCCATCCAGACTCACTCCCCCCCCCCCCCAAAGAAAAAGGAAAAAGATCAGCCCTAGTGAATATTTGAGCGAATTCTCTTGGAAGTGTTCACAAAGGGTCCCAAATGAAAGTCATTGCGAGCCGGGAAATTCAGAAAGAAATTTTAATTGCTTTTAAATTCACGTCGGTTTCACGTGAGACGTATCTCCAAAGGCCTTAATGATTTTCACTGTCAGTCATGAAAGGTATTTTTATGAGAATTTTTATTGAGATCGTAACTCTAACTGTGATGGAATTTTAACTGTGATAGATCTCTCTCTCTCTCTCTCTCTCTCTCTCTCTCTCTCTCTCTCGATGGAGACTACTGAAAAAAGATTAAAGTTCAATAGCGGCATGATACATGGTCTATATTATTTTCTTAATGATGAAGGTCAGAAATATGTGATTTTTCTGAAATAAGAACTTGGTGGAAAAAGCTTATTATTATGATTATTATCATAATACTTGATAATAAGGAAAGAGATGAGGAAGTAAGAGTAATGATTTGAATACGTGTAATGGAGAGAGAGAGAGAGAGAGAGAGAGAGAGAGAGAGAGAGAGAGAGAGAGAGAGAGACTTTTTTCAGTAATAGAAGTAACTAAGAACGAGATTTTAATATACTGAGTTTCTTGACTGATAAAAAAGATGTCTGATTTGGTTTGTTTGTTTGTTTGATTCCAAGATGGCGCAAAGAAAACTTGTGGATTTTTCCAAATATCTAAACTTAGTTAGGGAAACCCGACTGACAAATAGCAATTGGGGTTATGAAAGGGATCTGGATTTGGATAAGGGGCTCTGTTGATGTGGGGGGCGGGACGCGGGCGATGTCTGAGCTATTCCGCTTTGGCGAAAATTTGCGACCTCAGAACGTTCCTGTTACGCAGTTTGTTTGTGTAGATAGATAAAAAGAAAGTAAATCTGGTATTAATGGTAAAAAGAGGGGTAATAATGCCGACGCAATTATTACAAAATTGAAGTAAATGAAAACTAGAAGATAGGTGCCATTAGATAGCTTAAGAATGCTGCCATGTAATTAATTCTATTAAACCAAACTATTTGTTGATTTTCAAAGCCAGGCACCAATATTTATACATAAATTTCAAGAAAAAAATATAGGAATTTCACAACAAAATAGTAAGGAAAACCACTTTCATATATTACAGATTTCACACATAGATTTATGTATATCAACAGGAATGCATTGGATAAACCGATGAAAATTGAGAACAAAATCTGTTCATTTATTAAGTTTTCTATGTCTAACAACGGTAAGCAATAAATGTTTCCTGTTTAGATAGCCGTTGCCCAGTCTTCAGACTTTTTCACCCCTGGCTTCCTTAAGTCCACTATGCTGAATGAAGGAACCTTATCAACAGCATATGACAAACCATTATGTATGGCTTTTATTGACTATGAGAAAGCTTTTGATTCTGTCAAAACTTCAGCAATATCCGAGCTTCAAGACGGTACGTAATGTCCCTAAGGACGGTACTTGCCGTCACGACCCTTCCTTATACACGAGTAACGTAATATAATGTTTATAATGAAGTGGGATGGGGACTGTTTTCATGCCAAATGGAGGTAAATGGGAGACATGAAGAAAAAAGTTAAAAGGAAAATCTGTAAAGTTAGTGAAGAAAATCTGAAAAGTTAGCGTCGAAAATGCGGAGAGAGAGAGAGAGAGAGGAGAGAGAGAGAGAGAGAGAGAGAGAGAGAGAGAGAGATGAATGTTGGGTAACTTAAAGTAAGTTTGGAAGAGAAACTGCAATTAATCAGTTAATTCGGATGGAAGGAAAGGCATGGACGATAGTTGCTGCACAAATGAAACTAAAAGTAAAAGAAACGAAATAAAAAATGTAGTAAAAACAAACTCGAAAGATATTCGAGTGCAGATGCCGGATAAGCACAACTAAACTTCCCACAACGGAAGGCTATTGTAAATTTGATAATGGATGTCAAAAGTGGATATTTTGGTGATGGGTGTGAAAGTACATATGCTAATAATAAATAAGAAAGTGGATGCAAAAAATAATTACAATAATAATAGATGTGAAAGTAAACACACTAACAATGTATGTGAAGAAAAATACACTAACATTATATGTGAAGGTAAATACACTATTAATGAATGTGAAAGAAAATATACTTAAACGGATGTGAAATTAGATATACTAATAATGGATGTGAAAGTAAATAAAGCAATAATAGATGCAAAAATCGATATAATTATAACAGGTATGAAAGAGAATGCTCTGATAAAGGATGAGAAATTTAATATTTTGAACATGAATGAGAAATGGCATACGTTAATATAAAACGAATAGAGAATGAATTAGAAATGTCAAAAGCGGATAGATGATAGATGATTAAAAAGCAAATGTAAATAAGTGACTTTATGGAAAACTGGAGTTTTGATATTTCATTTTCGAATTTCACTGCAATATCAACTTTGCTGATATTTTCCTTGATAATATCATTCCCGAGTTGGTTCGGCTGTTTAATTATAAACTATGTACCGCAATCCATTATAAATTGTAGTTACAAAAAAACATGGATGACATTATGAATTCATCTTTAAGGTTATTAGAGCATCCTACTGAGTTAACCAAAAGGAAAAGTATCTCGGTTCAATTTACTGACCCTACTATACAAAACAGAATGTAAATCTATATGATATGGGTGGTCTACGGCATTAGAAAACTTTTAACTATCACCAAATATTGGAGAAAAAAAAAAAAAAAAAAAAAAAAAAAAAAAAAAAAAAAAAAAAAAATGAAACGTAATTTGAAGCTACAAAATGACTGAAGCACTGCCGCCCATTTTGACGGTACATGTTTGTAACGGGAGTTAAAGAGGCTTATCCAAAAGGCGATTTCCGGAACAACTAGCTTTAATTGGCGACAACACAGATATTTCAATGGATCCACGGGGTCACATAGGGTGACAATTGCTTATGTACATTCAACAGCTTTTGTTAATAATGTCGAAGATGGCATAAAGATTGACAATATAGAAGAGATAATGAAAATAAAAGTTAAAATTAGCGTGTACATTCAAGGATTCTTGTCATTTAAATTGGTTGGAGTTGCATGGTAGTTACGCTGCATAGAAGAAAACGCTAAGTCCTCTTCTTTACTTGTATGTGCGTTGCTTGCTGCACTGCACATGCATTACCTGTTTAATATATACAGGCTACTTGTAATTCACACCTACACGCTAAAATATATTACGAAAGTGTAACCCTTGCATCAAAAACCTACCATAAACAAGGAGGGAATCTATCATTTTAACAGTCACATGCATTACCTGTTCAATATATACAGGCTACTTGCAATTCACACCTACATGCTAAAATACATTACGAAAGTGTAACCCTTGCATCAAAAACCTACCATAAACAAGGAGGGAATCTATCATTTTAACAGTGTTTGTCTTCCCGGGGAAAAAGTTGATAATGAGATTCTTGCAACCCCTCTTCCTCTCGCTCCCATACAAAGATGGTGTACCATATTCGCCCTCGGCTTTGCGTTGTCTGTTAGTGTTGATACAAGTAAAACCAATTCCCTCCTTATCGCCCTGAGGCTCCTTAAGGTAATTTACATAATAATTGCCTCCATAATTCACAACAGAACTTTGCCTTGAAGCGGCTGCTGTTGCTGACACAGACACATTAGTTTATCGTTAAGGCGTAATTTCGTTTACTTCGAAGCAAATGAGGTTGAATCTCTCTCTCTCTCTCTCTCTCTCTCTCTCTCTCTCTCTCTCTCTCTCTCTCTCTCTCTCATATATATATATATATATATATATATATATATATATATATATATATATATATATATATATATATATATTTATATATATTCATATATATACACACATATATATATTATATATATTCATATATATATATATATATATATATATATATATATATATATATATATATATATATATATATATATATATATATATATATATAATTTGTAAAGAAAATAAAAAATTAACGAAGAAATCGCTTGAGAAATGACTGAAGACAAGATTAATTTTCCACCCGGTGGGGAATGTTTCATTTCGTCATCATCTCCTCCCACGCCTATTGACGCAAAGGGCCTCAATGTTTCATCAGCACTGCAAAATTCAAGATTCGCTCTACCTACTCCAGACGAAGTCATTCTAAATTTCTCAACAAATGTTCAGATTATATATACATTATTGTATATCGGTATCTCTCTCTCTCTCTCTCTCTCTCTCTCTCTCTCTCTCTCTCTCTCTCTCTCTCTCTCTCTCTCTATATATATATATATATATATATATATATATATATATATATATATATATATATATATATATATATTTACAATCACAATCTTCCAAAGTGGGAAATAGATTAGGTAACACTAATCCCAGGATAAAATTTGATTCACATTCTCATTGCAAAAAGTTAATTTACAGCTTACCCACTACACTATTAAGAAAGATA
>NC_090763.1:56426678-56436678 GCF_036898095.1 Palaemon carinicauda
AAAAAAAAAAAAAAAAAAAAAACTTAGCTTTTCCTTCACCTTGTTATAGAGAAGTTTATTGGTGGACCAAAAATAACAAAGAGAACAAATGACAGCCAAGCTACTACCATTTACACAAAACGTATACCGAACTTCAGTGTATTTGTGTGTGTGAGTGGCTGTTTGTTGAGTAAACACGATGCTTCTCCCATTAATTCGTTGGTGCCTCTCTAAAAGTCATCGTAGATACGTGAATCCACAGGATAAAGGGATCACTGCTTAATTCCTCTTTCATCTCTATACATCCGGGGTGTTTCTCATTCTTCTTTTGTCCCTATTCTTGCTGGGAAATATATCCAGTCTCTCTCTCTCTCTCTCTCTCTCTCTCTCTCTCTCTCTCTCTCTCTCTCTCTTTCTAGGCACAATTTCATCCACATGCGTCAATGTGGATTTTACGAATTATTATCATCGCTGAGACCTTTTCAACCAGGAATTCAATATGGTTGATTGGCACTAATTTAAAGTTAGATAAAATATGACCATTTACCAATCCGCAGTCACCAGCATGGTGATGAACATGGCCAAACCCCGGACATGACTAATGACATGTATGAGGCCTTTATCCTGCAGTGGATTCGTGCATTTGTTGTTGTTGTTGTTGTACATTTACCAAAAAAGTATCGCATTGGAATATGGGTCAGCCAATGAAACATCACATGATATCCGCTTTGCTTTATCCCTTGAATAATATAAAAGTTAATCTACATAGAACCCTCTCTTCTTTGTGAAACATGAATGCAAGTGAATGCTCGCGAGGAATATTACAAGATCTGATCCCTCAAATCTTTAGTTTTATGCAATAGTAAATAGTGAATATTTATTACTTCTATATTTCAAAAGATCACACCAAGTTATAGATCGCTCACGGATGTAAAATTGTAAGCATATATATGTGTGTGTGTATATATATATATATATATATATATATATATATATATATATATATATATATATATATCCATATATATACATATATATATAAATATATGTGTGTATATATATATAGATATATATATATATATATATATATATATATATATATATATATATATATATATATATATAAATGAGAGAGAGAGAGAGAGAGAGAGAGAGAGAGAGAGAGAGAGAGAGAGAGAGAGAGAGACTGTAGGAGGAACAGGAGGGTAAGCTATTTGAAAACTGTTTGTTAACTAATACATCTAACGGAATGTTTTCAAAACGCTTGCAAATATTGTTTGCGTCTAAAAGCGTTATGAATGGAATATGAATAGATTTTTGTATAAATAGGCAAAAAAAATGGCACATCTTGAAAAGGTAACTCATCGCAATTCAGATTTTGTTTTGAACAGTTAGGCTGTTAACTGAAAACTATCGTTCTTGTTGTTCTTTACCAGTAACTAACCCCTCCCCTTTTTCTGACTACAACCCGCTGCTTCGGTAATTTGTGAGAGATCGTGGTTCTCGAGTGTATTTCTCGGGGCTCCCCCTCTCACAAGGGTATGAATACTCCCTCTCTCCCTGCCAGTCAGCGGGACAGGAAAGAAATATATTTATACAGTATATACAGCCAGATACTTGCTCTTTATTATATAGCCGAGGATTCAAACAGACTGAAAAAAATCCTTTCCTCGTTAAAAAAGGCTTAGTATACGCATGTCTAGTTAAAGTAAGGTTTCATGTTGCCTATTTACAGGAAAATCTTTAAAGCGAGTAAATTCAGCTTTGACATTATTTTCAGTAATTAGTATACTTTATATGAACGTTCCAACCTCCAAACTTTTTTTCCTACCTCGAAAATAAATATGGGTGTTTTTTTTTCCAACTTGAGCTATTTTTCACCAGACATTTGATATTCGGTAGCAAAAACTTAGTTTTTCTGATGCATCGTCATGTAAAGGTTTTACGGGGAAAAAAAAAAAAAAAAATTCTAGTTTGCTTTTATGACGCCCAAGGTGTAGTTCATGAAATTGCTAGGTACATTTTGTCCTTGAGCAAAAACTAACTAAAATTTTTACTTGATATGCGTTTCATGGCAGAAAGATATCAGATATGGAAATCACAAATAAATATAAGATATCTGTAATGTTATAAATTCTTTAAGGACCAAATATCGGAGCCGGTTACCAGTGTTAATTGACGTAACCCCTTTAGTGTAAGGAAATCAGTAGTAGACCACATGATAGCAATAAATTCAGAACTATACACTCAACGCGTTTTAAAAATGGTAAAAAAATTGTTTCTCCAGCTACAATGGAAAGGTTGAAAAAAAAAAATCAACGTTAATCCAAATGACCCAGTTTATAAACTGGAAAGCTGTGGGTCCCATAGACTGAAGAAAGCAGTCAATATGTCTGGCTAAGAAGAGGCCGAGTCGTAAAGCGGAAATGGATTGAAGATTTTATTATCACTTTTACTGGTGAGAGGGAAGAAGCGGGTCGGCGCTGACGGACCATAAAATGTGTATAAAACCAGAATAAAACCAGAGACTAAAGGAGGCACTGGGGATTCTTCCTGACACCTCAACCCTCCTCCCCCATTCCTTCATGCTCCTACTCACGTTTGGAAGGATCTTCCTACGCGTCCTATCCAGGCCTGGAATACCCTTTCCCCTATTCATTTATAGCGGTCCCTATAGTCTATTTGGTACTCATTCTTTCCTTGAAGACCCTTTTCCTTATCCCCATTCCTACCTAGAGGTCCCTACCTTTATCTTACTATAAAGTCCTTACCCCTCACCATTATTTTCTATGGGTCTCCTCTCATCTCCTTTTGCACCTTTATTTCCTTGATAACCGTCCGTCACCCTCTTTCCTTCCTACAGAACTGTCCCTCGGATTTTTCCCATTAACATTTCATTGACCGTTAAACTAATTCTTTCTTTCAGGACAAGTCAAGCATCCCTTGAAGAGACCCTTTCGGTCTCCAAATTCTTTCCCTGAGGTTCCTCTCCTCCCTCCTACTTTCAATATTTCCTATAGAACCACCAAATTCTTTCTCATATTAATCCCCATCCCCAATATTTTCTTAGACGCTTTCTCGCCCTTTAACCTCATTCTTTCATCAAGACCAGTAGATCTCCATACCACAACCAAACCATTCTCCATGAAGTCCCATCCTCTTTTATTTCCTGAAGGCCACTTCCTCCACCCAATTCTTCCTTAAAGTTCTCTCTCGTATTCCTTACCAACATCATTACTCCAACCTCTATTCTTTCCTCATTCCCATTTCTTTCCTATGGGTTCATCTCATACCCACATAACACCATTCTTTCCGTGAGAATTAGTTTCCAATCCTCATTCTTCTACAAAAACATATACCCATTATTTCCTATAACCCCCTTCCCCCTACAAATTCTTTCCAAGTAGTCCTTCTTACCAACATTTTACCCTGAGAACCGATCTCACATACTAATTCTTTCTCGGACATCACTACTCCCATCCTTCACCAGAGGCACCATCCCCCATCCCATCCCCTTTCTTCCATTCCTAGGAACCTTGACCCTTTATTCTTGAAATAAACTCCTAATCTCATCGTTTTTCCTAGAGGACCCCATCCACAATTCTCTCACAGGTGTCCCTTTTCTATTCCTGTATTTCTTTTACGAACTAATCTTTCTCTTCGCCAATATTTACTTTTAAGGCCTTTACTATTAACCTCAATCATTTCTAGGTGCCACCTCTCTATATCTATGCTTTCAACAATTCATATTCATTCCAAGAGACCCTCATTCGTGTGCACGCAATGATGACACCCCATATCGATACCCATTAGTTTTTTTTCCAGTTCCTATTCTTTCCTAACGACTCCTCCCTTTTTCCACATTCATTCATACAGGCCCTTCACCTTCCCGATTTCTTACCTGAGAACTACCACCCTTTATCCTTCATTTCTAGGGACCCCCTTTACTATCACCATTATTGCCGGAATGTCTTCCCTTCTATCACAATTCTTACCTTAACGACCTACCCTTAACCTACCCCTTTCTCTCCCAACATCCTTTTATGAAGACCTATCGGAAACGTCTCTGCCTGGCATTCTGCCGGACTGGGGTTTTTGTCCCACTCAAACTCGATATTTTCTTGTAGTGTCTGCGTCCTCACTATTCTTGTGAGCTAAGGATGAGGGGATTTTGGGGAGCCCACGGGTCTACCTGCTGAGTCATCAGCAGCCATTGCCTGGCCCTCTCTGGTCCTAGTTTGTCTGGAAGGGGGGCTTGGGTGCTGATCATAAGTATCATGGTTAGTCTCTAGGGGCACTGTCCTGCTACCTAGGGGCAAGGTCACTGTCTCTTGCCTCTGCAATTCATGAGTAGCCTTTAAACCTTTAAACCCCAGTCTTTCCTAGAGGCACAATCCTCTCCATTCCCCTACCACCACAATACCTTTGCCTCTTGAAATCTTTCAGAAAACCTCATGAAAGAGGAACAATAGAACAATACGTGACCAACAAGAACGCTTACAAGAAAATTTCGACCGCGTTATTAACTTTGAGACTTATGCTCAATCATAATTAGGAACAGCGATCGTATCACAAAGGTGGGTTGGATATCATTTGTCAAAGTTACTGATTACTTCTTGGTAATGTGGCGGGCTCGCCTACGAAGAACTTCAATATTCTCTTAGTGTGCCAAGGTTATTTATTTTTTTTTCCTTTTTTTTCACAGGAAATTTTACATAACCTTATTTTCTCACTATATCTAACATTTGTTATTTCACTTATTTCATACGTATGAAATGAATATCTGGATTTAGACTTCGGATTTTTTTCATTTAAAATATACAGTTCATTGATTTTTCACTTGAACTTCAATTCTGTCCTAGGGTATTTCCGTATCTTCCTTATACTTCTATATATACATTCTTATTGGTATGTGTACAATTAAAGGTAGGCAAACATATTGAAGAATATACATGGGTAAGTTTTTTCTATTTCTTCTTAGATGTTTGTCATTATATAGAATTCGCGATTAACTGACCAGAAACTGCAACCTACTTAATAATGATAGACCGATGATACAATGATATTGTATTTGTAAATGCAAGAATATTACTTCGTATGGATTATCATGCCTTCTAAACATGATAAAGGAAGTTACACCTTTCATAACGATTATAAAGACAACGTTTTTCCAGCAGTAAGTATTTAAAAAAAACTGATATTAGACTGGTTTAAGATTCAAATTATATACTTTCTATATAAATAATAATAATTTCGTAATGGCTTAAAGTATATATAAGTGCAACCTACTCACGGCTATGTATCTATAAATAAGAGAATTAGTACATGAGCAACAATCTTTTTTAGCTGTCCATCATAACAACATAACTGATTGTCATATTTAGTCCTGGGAGCTTCATTTTTAAGTACAATCTCTGTCTCCTTCTTGGTCTATTACAATATCACTAGTGTGCACGACCGTCATAAATGACGGCTAAATATTTAGATAGATATGCACACACACACATCAAATCTTCACATCCGAAAGTTTCGGCAATTTGTGGGAGATTGTGGTTTCCAAGTGTACCTCTCAGGGTGCCCCTTCTCACCAAAGTATGACTAATCTCTCTCTCACCTACCCGAAGGACGGGTAGAGCCCAGGTAGTTATACGTCTGACGATGTTGCTGAGCGTGACCGGAAAGACTATATATATATATATATATATATATATATATATATATATATATATATATGTGTGTGTGTGTGTGTGTGTGTATATATATTATGTATATATATATATATATATATATATATATATATATATATATATATATATATGTATAGACACTTGCTCTTTATCATATAAGGGGAAATTCATAAAAAATCCTTATTTCCATATTAACTCATCACCCCACAAACGAATGAATTCTAAGATATTTAGGGATCTAAAAAAATCAATACTCTCTCTCTCTCTCTCTCTCTCTCTCTCTCTCTCTCTCTCTCTCTCTCTCTCTCTCTCTATCCGCCCATAACATAAACAGATCCATCGCTCATTTGTCACGACCACATCAGAAAAGCGTTGCCTTTCATCCCCCCCCCCCCCCCCCCCCCCCATACCTTTCGAGGGGTTGAGGAGAGCCGCGTGATTCACGGCCGATGCGTTGCCGCAAGACAGTGATTCTTGGGCTGCCAGATCCTCGGCGACAGCACCGTAATCTCACCTTTCGGCCAGGGGAAGATATGGGTCGGATTCGCAACCACCCTTCGCATTCCAGCGAGTTTACGAGGCCTGGACGCAAAGGCAACCATACCCGATGGAGAGGAAACTGTTTGGAAAATAATAATGCTGATAAAGGATAAGGAAAGAACGAGAGAGAGAGAGAGAGAGAGAGAGAGAGAGAGAGAGAGAGAGAGCGAGAGAGAGAGAGAGAGAGAGAGAGAGAGAGAGGGGGGGGGGCGGTATTTTCCCTCTGGCTAAAAGGACCATTCCTCATTTATGAGGCCCTTATAATCGGGTGATATCATGTTCCACCTTCTCCGAGCCTTCTAGACCTGTTTGTGAAAGATTAATTGGTAATGCTGGGGAGTTATCAGGTTCTAGGAAAGACCAAGGAAACATTAGACGAGTATATAAAAAAACCCTCTCATCACTCTTCTTCGATGTAAAAAAAAGAAAAAAAGAAAAAAAGAAAAAAAGTGGTTTATATCAAAAGTTCAATAACGTCTTTAAGTTATCTTCTCTCGATTATTCATTTTCTCTATTACTCCGATCCTCAATTGTAATTTTCTACTGTCATTAACTAAAAAAAAAAAAAAACAGGTTTACTATACAAACAGTATATATTTTTCGTCTTTCATACCTGAAGATCAGGGGTGAAAGCTACAGAATTAGACATATTTTTTCCTTTAATTACAAAAATTATTACCACATTATTTTTAAGAACTGCAGAAATGACTAACATTTTTTCCTGAATTCTAAAAGTACTTTCATTTTAAAAATGACTACCACGTGCTCCTCGAGAGTTGCAAGACTGGTACACGTTTTTTTTCAATTCTACAAATGAATGTCACATGCTTTTTCCTAATTGTACAAATGACTGCCATATTTTATTCTTAAATTGTACAAATTACTCTATATTCTATTCCTGAATAATACATGAGAATTCCACATTTTTATGATTATTCCTCATTCATAATTCGTTCGTTATTTATTCATTTCTTTTCCAGGCTGGAAAGCTTTACCTGTTGGAACCCTGGGCTCCAACAGGTAAAGCAATAAATAAATAAATAAATAAATAATCAATATAAAATATCTCAAGAACAATAAAAGCATTGAAAGTGAATGAGGACTTCTGATAGTTGACTCGCAAGAAGGATTGAAGATTTGAGTTATTTTAATTATGTAAATATAGCCAAGAAAGTTAACCCTATCTTCTGCCTGAAGGTTTGATGATTGGTAAGAAATGTACAGCATTGTAGTTTTCCAATTAGAGTTGTAGCTTTGCGATTATTAAAAATAATAGTTATTACACTTTCTGCGATGCAAAAAAAAAAAAAATCCCATTTTGTTCAAAATTGTACAAATTACTTCATGCTTTACAAAAACTGTAAAAGTATTTATCTACTCAAAACGTTTTGCCATGAATCATATAAATCGCGAATTGACTCCCAAACTTTTTCCTGAATTAAGCGTCTACTTAGATTGCGAAAGTGATTGTCATATATTACAAAACATTGTGGTAGACCAGCTGTTACAAGTTTCGGGGAATAACGATGTCTTCAGGCAAAGTGAAATATAACACGGATATCAAAATTAACCCTAACTAACCGTAAAAGTACAAATGTGTGTGTCAGCGTGTATAATAAAAACAAGCACTGCAAATCATCTCGTTTAATCTCGTCCATGCACGTTCTTCGTGTGGAAGCAATTGCAAATAAAAGAAAGGCAAATAAAGAAAGATAAGGGAAGTAGACAAATTCTCATTGTCACGTTGCTTAGATTTTGTCACTTGGGTCTTCACGTTCGAGAGATGTTTCGTGCGATGCATAAACGCGACAGTGATAAGCTAGCGTCTGCGAGTGTATTCATGTTGGAATAGGCAGGCTAGTTTTGTCATGATGACACTAAAAGATACCGCTGATAATTTAGGGGAAGCAAAGTAAGAGAGAGAGAGAGAGAGAGAGGAGAGAGAGAGGAGGAGAGAGAGAGAGAGAGAGAGAGAGAGAGAGAGAGAGAGAGAGAGAGGTGAGATTTTATTTGAAATGTGTGTGCTTAAACAATACAAAACCAGCCATAACTATCTCGAGAGAATTAAGGGCAACGCATAAAATTCTACATAGTAGGCACACATTTTCATGTTAGAATTACTGAGAGAGAGAGAGAGAGAGAGAGAGAGAGAGAGAGAGAGAGAGAGAGAGAGAGAGAGAGAGAAAGAATATAAGTTATTATATATCGAGAGAGAGAGAGAACAATTAACCGACATATTGTTTTGTCCGTCGCTGAAATATGATTTTTTTCTTTTATTACATAAATACAATTACATTTTATTCATTTACATTTTTTGTGTAATTATTCTATTTACAAAAATATAACAAAAATACAGCAAAATATAGATATTAATTCATGTTAAGTACTATTACAGCCAATAGTTTCTCTCCACTACGGGTGAAAGGTCCCCACAAATCCTGCTACCTTTCTGGAGGGCAGGTTAATGCTGACAGTACAACTGCTCCTCACGTGAACTAGCAACATGGTAGTTAAGCATTTCTCGATATATAATAACTTATATTCTTTCTCTCTCTCTCTCTCTCTCTCTCTCTCTCTCTCTCTCTCTCTCTCAATCCACACGATAAGCATTGCCCGCCTGGGGGGTGGCAGTGTTTTATTATTTTCTTAAGCAGGAGTGCAGTGAGGGGACCGGGCTTCAGGATCGGTCGGGATAGGTGACCAGGGCTGATACTACACAGAATGTGATATAATCGTTAAAATATAAAGAGTAAAATTGTGACCATTCAAGCAAAAAGAATGAAGATATAATATACAATCTTTAGTACTGAATTTTATAAAAAAAAAAAGAACTTTCTTGCATTGGTGAAGACGACATATCAATGTTAAATAGATTATTAATGATGAACCTAGATATGAAGAAATAAATATGATTGACACTAGACTCATTCTTTAATCACAGAAAATATTTGAATATTTCGCAA
The DNA here is from genome assembly GCF_036898095.1 of Palaemon carinicauda. Taxonomy (NCBI): domain Eukaryota; kingdom Metazoa; phylum Arthropoda; class Malacostraca; order Decapoda; family Palaemonidae; genus Palaemon; species Palaemon carinicauda. The sequence goes on from NC_090763.1 coordinate 56,435,848, forward strand.
TTTTTCCTTATGTTTTATCCAGATGTATTTTGAAAGGAAGAGTGTCCCTTATTATTATGAAGAGTGATTTTAGATTAGTTTTCTACAATAAGAAAATTAGATCTAAGTTGTCTGAAACTATAAAAGAGATTACTCAAGTGCCATATGTGGATGATATCATGGTGAGGGGCGGATGTAGATGGTTTAGGCGTGCTCTTTGCACTCCCCAAGAGAGATTATTTCACCAAACTTTTAACTGGGCTCCACAAGGCACTAGAAGAGTTGGAAGACCCAGGCCTACATGGCTTAGGGCTATGAAAAGAAGAGAGAGAGAGAGAGAGAGAGAGAGAGAGAGAGAGAGAGAGAGAGAAAGAGAGAGAGAGAGAGAGAGGGGGGGGGGTATTTATTAATGTGATCATATTTAAAAGATTGATTAGGTTGCCTAGCGTCCAACTACAAAGGTCATTGGACACTAGGCGGCGTCAAACTGCCAGGGTCACTGACGCCTCAAGGTAGAGTGAAACGCAGTAAAGAAAATATTTAATCATCTCATATCCCTGAAGACGGAGAGGATTTTGGAACGTTATGTCAAGGTATTTTTTTCAACTCAAAATTTCTGATATTGTTATGTAAATTTATAAGAAATTAGACATCATTGAATTTTTAAACGCTTATTTTAGAAATTGGAATAACTTTCACAATAAAAACAAAAATATTTTTGTAAATGATTCCCAATTGTTTTAATTAATATCTAACTGAATGAAGGTAAAAATCTTATTTTTCATTACACTTCTTTAATTCCACCTACGTCTCCAGACGAGTTCTTCAAGATTTCCTTTGAAACTCGGGAAA